>NW_020664377.1:4996004-5095272 GCF_002925995.2 Terrapene triunguis
TTGCGAACAGGGGCTGCTAACAGGGAGTTTCGCAAGGGAGTTCTCCACGTGAAGGAGGAGCAATACAGCACCCTTTTGGGCGGACAGGGGGCTGCAGACGGGAGTTTGACAGAGGGAGGCTTACGATGGTTAGGAAGACCCGCAACACCTGTGCCAGCACTGCTTCTGTCTCCTCCATCTGCGCCTGTAGCCAGACAGAGCGCCTGAACATGGATGCTTCTACCCAGATCCTGGTGTGGTTTTGCAGAGACTGTAACTTGCAATTTCCACTTACTGATATCCAGGCTGGGGGGACCATCCAATGTGAAAGGTGCCTGCTGGTGGAATCTCTCAGGCAGCAGGTGGGAGAGCTACAGGAGGAGGTGGCTAGGTTGAGAAGCATCCGAATCCACGAGCAATTCCTGGACAGTGTCCATGTGGAGACAGCTGAGGTAGCTGTCCCAGTACACAGGACTGCTGATACACCACTGGTGGAGGAGGAGATGGCTCAGGGTGGACACTGGCAGCAGGCAGTGCTCCACCCCTGCTCCGAACCCTCCCGCTGTGGTAATAGGTAACCGTTATGCTCTTCTTGATACAGGAAAGAAGGCATCACCCCCTACAGTAAAGGAGGAGAAGCCTCGTACCCCTAAGGCTGGGATGTCTGCTGCCACCACTGCGAATAGGAAACGTAGGGTAGTGGTGGTCGGAGACTCTCTGCTGAGGGGGACAGAGGCGCCCATCTGTCGCCCTGACATTTCATCTCGGGAGGTATGCTGCCTGCCGGGAGCCCGTATCCGAGACGTTACGGAGGCATTGTCGAGGATTATCCAGCCCTCTGACTACTACCCCATGCTACTCATCCATGTGGGCACAAATGATACTGCGCGGTGTGACACTGAGCGGATCAAGAGTGACTACAGGGCTCTGGGAGTACGGGTGAAGGAGTTTGGAGCGCAGGTGGTATTCTCTTCGATTCTTCCTGTCAAAGGTAGGGGCCCGGGCAGAGACAGGTGCATCATGGAGGTGAATGCCTGGCTGCGAAGATGGTGTCGCCAGGAGGGCTTTGGCTTCCTAGACCACGGGATGCTATTTGAGGAAGGACTGCTAGGCAGAGATGGCGTTCACCTTTCGAGGAGGGGAAAGACCCTATTTGGACACAGACTAGCTAACCTAGTGAGGAGGGCTTTAAACTAGGTTCGACGGGGACAGGTGAGCAAAGCCCGCAGGTAAGTGGGGAACATGGAGACCTGGGAGATGGGTCGGAAACGAGAGGGAGTGTGGGCTATATTGGCAGAGAGAAAGGAGGGTCAGGACAAAACTGGGAGGAAAGATCAAACCACTATCTTAGATGCCTATATACAAATGCGAGAAGTATGGGTAATAAGCAGGAAGAACTGGAAGTGCTAATAAATAAATACAACTATGACATTGTTGGCATCACTGAAACTTGGTGGGATAATACACATGATTGGAATGTTGGTGTGCATGGATACAGCTTGCTCAGGAAGGATAGACAGGGGGAAAAGGGAGGAGGTGTTGCCTTATATATTAAAAATGTACACACTTGGACTGAGGTAGAGATGGACATAGGAGATGGAAGTGTTGAGAGTCTCTGGGTTAGGCTAAAAGGGGTAAAAAACAAGGGTGATGTCATGCTAGGAGTCTACTACAGGCCACCTAACCAGGTGGAAGAGGTGGATGAGGCTTTTTTTAAA
Organism: Terrapene triunguis; assembly: GCF_002925995.2. Classification (NCBI taxonomy): domain Eukaryota; kingdom Metazoa; phylum Chordata; order Testudines; family Emydidae; genus Terrapene; species Terrapene triunguis. The sequence goes on from NW_020664377.1 coordinate 4,997,702, forward strand.
CAACTAACAAAATCATCCAAAGCCCAAGATTTGGTGGTGATGGGGGACTTCAACTATCCAGATATATGTTGGGAAAATAACACAGCGGGGCACAGACTATCCAACAAATTCTTGGACTGCATTGCAGACAACTTTTTATTTCAGAAGGTTGAAAAAGCTACTAGGGGGGAAGCTGTTCTAGACTTGATTTTAACAAATAGGGAGGAACTCGTTGAGAATTTGAAAGTAGAAGGCAGCTTGGGTGAAAGTGATCATGAAATCATAGAGTTTGCAATTCTAAGGAAGGGTAGAAGGGAGAACAGCAAAATAGAGACAATGGATTTCAGGAAGGCAGATTTTGGTAAGCTCAGAGAGCTGATAGGTAAGGTCCCATGGGAATCAAGACTGAGGGGAAAAATAACTGAGGAGAGTTGGCAGTTTTTCAAAGGGACACTATTAAGGGCCTAAAAGCAAGCTATTCCGCTGGTTAGGAAAGATAGAAAATGTGGCAAAAGACCACCTTGGCTTAACCACGAGATCTTGCATGATCTAAAAAATAAAAAGGAGTCATATAAAAAATGGAAACTAGGATAGATTACAAAGGATGAATATAGGCAAACAACACAGGAATGCAGGGGCAAGATTAGAAAGGCAAAGGCACAAAATGAGCTCAAACTAGCTACGGGAATAAAGGGGAACAAGAAGACTTTTTATCAATACATTAGAAGCAAGAGGAAGACCAAAGACAGGGTAGGCCCACTGCTTAGTGAAGAGGGAGAAACAGTAACAGGAAACTTGGAAATGGCAGAGATGCTTAATGACTTCTTTGTTTCGGTCTTCACCGAGAAGTCTGAAGGAATGCCTAACATAGTGAATGCTAATGGGAAGGGGGTAGGTTTAGCAGATAAAATAAAAAAAGAACAAGTTAAAAATCACTTAGAAAAGTTAGATGCCTGCAAGTCACCAGGGCCTGATGAAATGCATCCTAGAATACTCAAGGAGCTAATAGAGGAGGTATCTGAGCCTCTAGCTATTATCTTTGGAAAATCATGGGAGACGGGAGAGATTCCAGAAGACTGGAAAAGGGCAAATATAGTGCCCATCTATAAAAAGGGAAATAAAAACAACCCAGGAAACTACAGACCAGTTAGTTTAACTTCTGTGCCAGGGAAGATAATGGAGCAAGTAATTAAGGAAATCATCTGCAAACACTTGGAAGGTGGTAAGGTGATAGGGAACAGCCAGCATGGATTTGTAAAGAACAAATCATGTCAAACCAATCTGATAGCTTTCTTCGATAGGATAACGAGTCTTGTGGATAAGGGAGAAGCTGTGGATGTGGTATACCTAGACTTTAGTAAGGCATTTGATACGGTCTCGCATGATATTCTTATCGACAAACTAGGCAAATACAATTTAGATGGGGCTACTATAAGGTGGGTGCATAACTGGCTGGATAACCGTACTCAGAGAGTTGTTATTAATGGTTCCCAATCCTGCTGGAAAGGCATAACGAGTGGGGTTCCGCAGGGGTCTGTTTTGGGACCGGCTCTGTTCAATATCTTCATTAACGACTTAGATATTGGCATAGAAAGTACGCTTATTAAGTTTGCGGATGATACCAAACTGGGAGGGATTGCAACTGCTTTGGAGGACAGGGTCATAATTCAAAATGATCTGGACAAATTGGAGAAATGGTCTGAGTTAAACAGGATGAAGTTTAACAAAGACAAATGCAAAGTGCTCCACTTAGGAAGAAAAAATCAGTTTCACACATACAGAATGGGAAGAGACTGTCTAGGAAGGAGTACCACAGAAAGGGATCTAGGGGTTATAGTGGACCACAAGCTAAATATGAGTCAACAGTGTGAAGCTGTTGCAAAAAAAGCAAACATGATTCTGGGATGTATTAACAGGTGTGTTGTGAGCAAGACACGAGAAGTCATTCTTCCGCTCTACTCTGCTCTGGTTAGGCCTCAGCTGGAGTATTGTATCCAGTTCTGGGCACCGCATTTCAAGAAAGATGTGGAGAAATTGGAAAGGGTCCAGAGAAGAGCAACAAGAATGATTAAAGGTCTTGAGAACATGACCTATGAAGGAAGGCTGAAAGAATTGGGTTTGTTTAGTTTGGAAAAGAGAAGACTGAGAGGGGACATGATAGCAGTTTTCAGGTATCTAAAAGGGTGTCATAAGGAGGAGGGAGAAAACTTGTTCACCTTAGCCTCTGAGGATAGAACAAGAAGCAATGGGCTTAAACTGCAGCAAGGGAGGTCTAGGTTGGACATTAGGAAAAAGTTCCTAACTGTCAGGGTGGTTAAACACTGGAATAAATTGCCTAGGGAGGTTGTGGAATCTCCATCTCTGGAGATATTTAAGAGTAGGTTAGATAAATGTCTATCAGGGATGGTCTAGACAGTATTTGGTCCTGCCATGCGGGCAGGGGACTGGACTCGATGACCTCTCGAGGTCCCTTCCAGTCCTAGAATCTATGAATCTATGTGCCAATGTTATAGGAAACAGAATAGTTGAATTTCATTGTTACCAATACTAGTTGAGAATCCACAGACCTCAGGGAACTTAGTTGCTGTTTCCACCTCCCCAGGCCTCTTTACTCAGACTTTCTGTATTTGGACTTTTATGGTAACAATAACTGTAGATTTGTCTCCTGTATATACATGACACTTAATTTTAGCAGTGGTTTTCCACACTACTTTAGGACTAGATGACAAAAGATTTTTCTATGTGCTCCATGGAAAGCATTTTAAGAGTTAACACTATAGCTCTCACCACAGTGAAGGCAGTGTTAACTTTGTCTCACTTCTGGGTCATTACAAATACAGCACTTATGACTTCCTCTGCTGTAATCCCGTGTGATCAATTCCAAGGGTTATGTAACAGCTTCCGTATGAGGCGAGATTAATAAGACTGGGACTTTTCAGCTTGGAAAAGAGGCGACTAAGGGGGGATATGATAGAGGTCTATAAAATCATGAGTGGTATAGAGAAAGTAAATAAGGAAGTGTTATTTACTCCTTCTCATAATATAAGAACAAGGGGCCACCAAATGAAATTAATAGGTAGCAGGATTAAAACAAACACAAAAAAGTATTTTTTCACGCAACGCACTGTCAACCTCTGGAACTCCTTGCCAGAGGGTGTTGTGAAAGCCAGTACTATAATGGGGTTCAAAAGGGAGCTAGATAGATTCATGAAAGATAGGTCCATCAATGGCTATTAGCCAGGATGGGCAGGAATGATGTTCCTAGCCTCTGTTTGCCAGAAGCTGGGATTGGGTGACAGGGCATGGATCACTTGATGATAACCTGTCTGTTCATTCCCTTTGGGGCACCTGGAATTGGCCACTGTCACAGAACAGGCTACTGGGCTTGATGGATCTTTGGTCTGATCCAGTATGGCCGTTCTTATGTTCTTAACCACACATGCATGTCTATGCTGCCATTCCACAAAATGTTGAGAGAACTGGCTGGATTTCACCATCAGAGAGAGGAGAAAATTTGGGGAAAGAAAGCATGAGTGATTGAAACTCTTTTCTGGAGAAGGTAGGGTTTGTTGTCCTGTCCCCAGTGCTTAATTTGTGCCAGGGCTTGCCAGGGCTGAGCCCTGACACCTCTGGGTTTGGCAGTTCATAGCCCTGGCACCTCTGGGCTTGCCATGTCAGTTATGAAAGTAAAAAAAAAAAAAATTGCGAGAGCCCTGGCACCTCTTTCATTACAAATTAAGCACTGCCTGCCCCCAAGCACTGGAGTGGTTCCCAAAACGAGGTATGGTGCCAGGGCTGAACTGAGAGCAGCTATGTGCGCTGAGAAGGGCTGCTAGGGCAGGAAAAGCTGTAGCCCAAAGAGGCACACAGAAAAGCAGGCAGGGCAGTGAAAACCAAACTCCTTTAAGAGGGTTCTGTGCAGAGAAATAGCCTGTAAGTCAAGAACAGAACAGCTGAAGTAAGGAGGCTCAGCTCCTATTGAAACTGACAGAGAGGGACAAATGCCAGTTTCACCACTAAAAAAATCAGACCTTTCACAGTGGGCCTTGAAAAACCAGTATGCCAAACGACAGCCTATGGGGATACTACAAGTAGATTTACGCACCCTGCTGAAGAACAGATAATTCAAACAGTACTTGTCAAGGAGGAAGTTCCCAGAATGATGGGGCTAGGTGTCCTGTCCTGCAAATGGCTCAGAACATTTCTATGTGCTGTTCCTGTACCACTCACAGGTTACATGATACAAAAGGATAAGAGAACAAGTAGAAGTAAACATGGTCATTCTGAGGTGACCCAGAAGACCACAATCCTCAGACCCGATCAAGTCTGCTGTTAAACTACCACTATACTTACCTCCCAGACAGGATCTTCTCAGCTAGGAACTTATTCTGCATCCCTTATCTGAGTAACGCAACTATTATCCTAAAAACCAAAAAAGAAATAATGAAAGGATTCTCAGAGAGTCATTAAAACCCTGCTGGAATCAAAACGACCTTCCACTCAACCTCTGAAACAAACCTGCTTACTACTGTACAGACAAGCCCCTCAATCCCAGGAATCTCAGTAATTCTGAAATATCTACAAGACGGAATTGATCTTGACCTCAAACAAGTCATCATAAACACACCTACCTTAGTGGCCAGTAACAACCAGTTTGCAGAATGCATTTCAGGCCTAATTGACCAGCCTCAGATGTCCAGACTTCTGAAAGCACCCAAACTAACTAAACCTATTGTTAGATCGTTATTCCTAAAATGGGGCCTCATGATTTCAAAGGCCCTTACTTAGGATGCACTCAAAGCCTACACAGCTGCCGTCCACTCCTGCTTATCAATGATAGATTCTTGGTGGCTATCACCTCAGTGGTATGTACATCAGTTGCTCATATTATCAAGGCTGGAACCATAGGGCATTGTACAAGAATACTGTAACCAACCATGCTATGGGGTGTTGCTGTCCAAGCTGTGGTACACCGGTCAATGTTGGATAGCAAGATCTGTGTGCTGTAAGCTCAGAGGCCAGTTCTGTCCACACTCCAAGCTCTGGACTCTTCAAGTTTCAGCACTTAGTCTCCATAAACACACACACATTTCCAGGAAGCAGAGAATTCCGTTACTAGGGCTGCCAAAAAATAAAAGGGGCAAACACTCAAGGCACACAATTGCTTTAACAGTTACAACAACAGAGCAAAACTGCAATTCATAATCCATCCCCCCGGGCAGTCCACTAGAGGAGTGTAAGAGTCCAGTTGGGTCCCCCGACACCATTCTCCTGGCTGCAGGCTACCGCTGTCCCCCTCCAAGCAACAGGTGTCTCTCTTGTTCTCAGGCTACCTGGCCTTTCCTCCACAGCAGTTCTCAGGCTGCTGCCTGCAGCCTTCTGCTCCTGCACACTACAGCCTCTGGCTCTCATGATCCCTTCTGACCTCAAGTTATATTTCTGTTTCCTATACACTGGGGCTTATAGAGCCCTCTTCTGGTTGGATGTTGAACTGGGGGGTGGGAGAGGCGGAGTGGGAGCGGAACGGGGGTGGAGCCGCAGAGGAAGGGGCGGAATGGGGTGGGGCCATGGGGGGTCTGCAAGCCAAACGGGTGGAATGGGGGAGAGGCTCTGGGCTCAGAGCTCCACCCAGGGCTGAGAGTTCTGCAGCAGTCCCAGCTGAGGCTGAGAGATCAACCCTGTCCAGGGCCCAGCTCTCACCTCCCCCCATGGCCCCGACTGAGCTCTTATCCCTGTCCTCCCCCGGGCCATGGGGGGAGGGGCTGAGAGCAGCGAGCAGAGGTGTGGCCTTGGCCGGAAGAGTCGGAACCTCATCTGGAAGAGGTGGGGTAGGTGGGGCTAGTCTCCCCAAGGGGAAGCTTCATCCGCTGCCCGTGGCTGGAGAGCTTAACTACCCTACTTAATAGAGAAGAAGCTGAGATGCAGCCAGAGAGAAACTAAAGCAATGGCTATACCTGACACTAGAGCAGGGAAGCCACTGCTAGATGACAATTCCCTTCCAAATGCTTATGTACCATACTTTCAACATCACCACTAGCAAAGGTGGCTGAAATGCTATATAAAAGAAGCTTGCAATTACCTCAAAAATAGCGAAGGCCTAAAGGGATTGCAGCTCATTCAGTATCAGCATCCTGGCCAGAGCGTTCCCTCAGCCCACCACAAGAGATGTTTAGAGTTATTGCTATTGTTTATTTGTGGTAGCACATACAAACCCCAGTCATAGATTAAGGTCCCATTGTGCTAGGCCAGTGGTTCTCAAACTTTTTTTTTCCATGGACCACTTGAAAATTCCTGAGGGTTTCAGCGAACCACTTAATGATCTTTCCAAATGTTGTTTGTACCATTAGCTAACTATTGTAAAGTGCATTGGATAAAAGTGCTATATAAAAAAACCCTTTAATAATAATTAAAGTTTTTTTGTTCTACAAATAAAAGCGCACAACTCATATTTTACTATCAGCAGTCTTACCTTTTTAATGTGATGGATGTGCCCTCTCTCCCCCACCACGGCAGCCCCCAAGCTGGGGCTGGGAAGGAGGGGAGTCTCTCCCCCACCACAGCAGCCACAGAGCTGAAGCTGGGAAGGAGGGGGGTCCCTCCATGGCAGCCGCAGCCCTGAGCTGGGGAAAGTCGCCTTTCTCTGGCCGCCACAGCCCTGCACATCCCAAATTCCCCCCACCCCCTCGTCTCACCCCACTGCCCCTCCCACTTGCCCCCAAAGGAGACATACAATCATCTATCCTCTACAGAAGTCTCCTTTAGAAGGGTCTCCAAACAGTGATTATAGATTGCTTTTTAAAAAATATTTAATTTTCAGGGTTTAGCACATACAGTAACCAATTAGATCTGAGCTGTCATAGCCCTCCCTATTCTTTCTATTGTTCAATACTCCTCAGTAGACGGGATTAGTGAAGTTGCTATAAGGTACAGTGGAAAGTTTCTCAGCTGATGATTTACTTTCTAGGAAATAGCATCTCTGTGCACCCATCCCACCCATTTAGGGAAGAGCTGAAGGCTAAAGTATAACTTATAATTGACGTTGGGGGTGGAAGAGAGGCAATCTGATATAGAGTTATACATTTATTTTAATGCTCCATACAGAGTTCATCAAGTTAAAGTTCATTTCAAAATTAGCATGTTATGAATTCAAAATGGAATATTAATCAGTAATTAAGTTCTGTTATAAGTAGAGTTTTGGCAGCCCTCATCTGCGTAGCCACACAGATGTGGTGGCTAAGTAACAAGCTTAAATTGCTTCCAGTTGCTGCAGAGGAGATATGCCCAGCAGTCAGGTAGTAGAGATGAAAATAATCAGGGGAAAAGTTTTCCATTCCAGGTTTCTAAATGGGTTTTTCCTCCTCAAAAGCCAATTTGCTAGCAGCAGCATATTCTGCAGTTACATGATAGATATGATCAAAAACAGCATTCTCCCTCTATTGGGAATGGAGGCCAGTTTTTAATTTGTATCCAAGTTTAGTTAAGGAAAAACCAACTGCAAAAAAGGCCATAGATTGAAAATAAGGCCCAGCACTCTAAGTGTTAGAAACTGAGCATTGAAAATTTCTTGTGTGCTTGGGCTTGGTTTGTGAAAATAATATAAATGAGTTCCCTGGTCTTATTTCAAGAACACAGGCAGCTTTTGCTTTTTTAAGTCCTGTGGTTTTGAACATTTCCCGCCAAATAGTGTTCCTAGTTGGTAGTAGAGATCACTGTTTCTGGTGCAAAGTAGCCACTTCAATATATATAGCATTTTGCACAAAATAAGTCTCAGCACATGCCTGTGAAGTATGCAAGAGCTATACAAGGATCACTTCACCCCCAAAATACAGCCATCTTTTGACATGAAGGAGCCATGTGGCCAGCACCTCTCTAACTACCATTGCTCCCTCCCCTCCTCACCCCCAGACTCCCCAGGGTTCACAACTTAAAATAATGCAGATTTAGCACTGCATGTACATGGGAGATTTCTCATGGGATTAACATGTCGGTGGTGGAGGTGGTGATGATTATGCTAGAGATAATATTTTACCTGTGGGTACCACCCTTGCACCCCCCACACCATCACCACCAACGGAGCCTGATCCCAGTAGTGTACAGTAACTCCTCGCTTAAAGTTGTAGTTGTGTTCCTGAAAAATGCGACTTTAAGCGAAACGATGTTAAGCGAATCCAATTTCCCTAATTAATGTAAATGGCGGGGTGTTAGGTTCCAGGGAAATTTTTTTCACCAGACAAAAGACTATATTATATATATACACCTCTACCCCGATATAACATGACCCGATATAACACAAATTTGGATATAACATGGTAAAGCAGTGCTCCGGGGGAGCGGGGCTGCGCACTCCAGCGGATCAAAGCAAGTTCGATATAACGCGGTTTCACCTATAATGCGGTAAGATTTTTTGGCTCCCGAGGACAGCGTTATATCGGGGTAGAGGTGTGTATATGTATATATATATATATATATATATATATATACACACACACACACACACACACACACACACACACAGTATAAGTTTTAAACAAACAATTTAATACTGGTACACAGCAATGATGATTGTGAAGCTTGGTTGAGGTGGTGAAGTCAGAGGATGGGATATTTCCAGAGAATGCCTTAGTGCTGAATGATGAACTAGCACTTGACTGAGCCCTCAAGGGTTAACACATTGTTGTTAATGTAGCCTCACACTCTACGAAGCAGCACAAATAGAGGGAAGGGAGACAGCATGGCAGACAGAGACAGAGACACACACCCTGAGTGTGTGTGTGTGTGAGAGAGAGAGAGCGAGAGAGATGTGCATTGCCCCTTTAAGTACGCTGACCCGACTCTAAGTACATTGCCTTTTTAAGTAGATCAGAAAGTTGAGACAGAAGCTGCTACCATCAAGCTCCCTCTGTCCTGAGCCCTGTCGTGTCCCCCGCCTGCTCTATGGAGATGGGGTAAGTGGGGGTACGGGGGGAGGGGAACACTCTGACATTAGCACCCCTCTTCCCCACCCCTGCACAGCAAGCAAGAGGCTCCCCGGAGCAGCTCCAAGGCAGTGGGCAGGAGCAGCACATGGAAGTGGGGGAGGGACAGCTGAACTGCCGGCAATTGATAGCCTGCTGGGTGGCTGCCGCACAGGGAACTCAGGAGGGCTGCCAGTCCATCCTGGTTCCAAGCCCCCACCAGCCAGCTGCAATAGGCTACTCTTTCTGCAAGCAGTGGACAAAGCAGGCGGCTGCCAAACAACGTTATAAGGGAGCAGTGCGCAACTTTAAACGAGCATCTTCTCTAACTGATCAGCAACATAACAATGTTAACCCGGATGACTTTAAGTGAGGAGTTACTGTACCAGGCTTCCATGGAGTAAGTGGATGATGCTACAGGCCTGGCATTAACATATCCCTCCCCACCCATATATACTTGGTGGGAAGGCATCAGTCCTTTAATGCTAGTGACAAATGCTCAGTACTGTAAGATGGGAGAATATGGTGGCTCTTAGATTTCAAGAATATTATGAAAAAAAGCGCTTTAACATCATTGCCCGTTTTGCCCCTCCCCCTCCCTGGGCCGCCAACGTTGGGGGGACAAAAGGAGCAGCTGCCCCGGGTCCTTTAAATCGCTGCTGGAGCCCCGGGCGGCGTGGGCCAGGCAGCGTGGATGGGCGGGCTGGGGGATGCTGACCCCCAGCTCCGCCCCTTCCGCCTGAAGCCTCGCCCCTTCCTACCTTTCACCCCTGGATCCTACATAAAGTTGCAGGGCTATTCTCCTGCCTCACACTGGCAGGCAGGCTGGATGAGTCCCCTTAGTTCCAACCCAGGAGTATAAAAGGTTTAGTCTTTCCAAGCCAAGAGGTTTCTAGGGGCAGAGACAGAGGGGTCCCACATGAAGAAACCCTAAAAACAACCAAGTTCAGACAGAGATTCACGTTTGTTCTTATTTAACGATGAAGGAAAAACCCCAGGAAGGAGGAAGATATTCAGCATGTGTGTACTTTGCGGAGATCAGTAGCGCACACACACTCTCTCTGGCCCACCAGTGTAAACAGCCATCCTCTTCAGGAAGCACCTCAAGTGACTAGACAAATAATTGACACAGCCGCTGATGGCAATATTCCCCACCACCAACAGGCAGACACTTGTCCAGCAGGAACTAGACCAAGACCACCAACTAATTTCACCAGCCGTCAGATAGGAATGACTGTTGGTCCTTCTACTGATTTGCACTGGAATTAAAGTGGTGATGTGGCAATGAAAAGAAAAGTGATTTGCTGCATTTGATAAATAAAGGTAAATAGGATATGCTCTGCTACAAAATTATCTGAGTGAAAATTTGTATCAAATAGTTAAAGTGTGTGTGTGTGCGTATAAATATATATGTATATAATTGAGCTAGATCTTCAGAGAGTGTAAATTGAAATAGCTCTATAGTCAGTGGAGGTACACCAGTTTACAGCCGCTGAAGATCTGGACCACTGAATTTAAATTAAAAATTAAAAATGTAATGCTAAGGTAACAGAATGATTTGGTACAGAACTTATTTTTGGTATTGTGCAGCCTCCTAATATAATGCCGCTGAAAGGATTTAAATAACAAAACAAAAGCAAGAATAGTTGCGGAACTAACATGGCATTTGCTGCTATCACATTGTTTACTCTGCTTGTATGTTATATCCCTTTCCCCTGAACTTTGTCTGTTGTCTATCTAGACGGTAACTTCTCCAGGGCAGAGACTGTCTCTTATTCTATGTTTGTACTGTGACTAGCACAATGGGTCCCTGGTCTCGGTTAGCCTTTAGGAACTATCATCATAAATAATAAAATGTAGTATGGGCGGGGCAAAGGTTTGAAGTAAAGCATCACTAGTGATTGTTGACATTTTAATTGCGTTAATAATAGCCAGCTCAGAAAGTAGTTTGTGTAATTTCATAAAAAGCTCAGGATTCATTTTTTCTTCAAAACGAGAACAAGCATTTACATTTAATTGTACCTTTTTTCTTAAAATCCATATTCTTCCATTCTTTCTTGGATTGGATTTCCAAGAGGCTTTTCCTTTCCAGATACTGTTAATCCAGAGCATGAGAAGCACAGAGCAGTTTTAGATAGTTAGCAAGTTGTAAGGCTGTAAGTGGATTTGCAGGGATTTATTGCCAGTGTTCCAATTCTGTCCATCACACTAATTTTAATTTAACATTGTGGTAGATTCTATTGTTCTGCTTTTACAGTAGATTGGTTGCCACAGTGTTATTTTAATCACTATAGTACACACACACACAGCCTGAATGCCCATAACTGTAACTGAAGTCAGATACTCAGCATCTCTAAAAATCAGACCCATATAATTAAGGCTTCCAAGTAGACAAAATAAAAGTTTGGACTCAGTTTATCTCCCCAAAAGGAAATAACCCAATCCTGGACTTGATATGAAGGAGACAGGATCTCAGTTAAGTTTATTTACAGTAGATACTGATACTTTATAAAGTAAATATATCAGATTAGGCACAGCACATTTTGCAAGATGCCAGACAAAAACTCTGTCCCAATTTCCATCCAAACTATTAGACTGTTTGTTTGCTGTGCACCCCACTCAGACTAATTAAATACTTATGATCAAGTGTTTGAGCTGCTGCTCAAAACCACACGAAATCCCCAGTCACTTGCTTTGATCAATCAAAGCTACCTCTGGGTGGCTTTATATTAGTGTTCACTATAACAAAGTACTTTCTGGTTCTCAGGGTGTGCTGTGTTACAGTGTGTGGAGCTGAAAATGATTTATGTTTATACACTGATGGCCTGAGATTCCATGCCAGTAACAAACAAACAAACAAACAAACAAAAAATAGCCCAGACGACAATGTTCATGACTTTTCCAGGAGACTGCCCATGTACAACTACAGAACAGAATTTAAAATCACTTGGAGCTAAACCAGGCAGCAAGGAGGCTAGCACAATGGTCCATGACTAGGGCTCCTTGGTGCTATAGTAACACAAAATAAAATTAATGATAAAATAAATAAAATAAATAATAAAAAGGCCTGATGTAAATAAAACTAGCTTGTGTAGCTCCACATCACCGGTATCCAGCTGCACCAAAACTGTGAGTGGCAGCAATTCATACCACACCTGTTATACATAATAAAATAATATGACTAATCATCTGGTCTGGAAAGAGTTGTTTGCTGCAGCTGTTTCAAGTGAAATTGCCACGTTTAGTGTGATTTCCCCTGCCTTTCTCTCCTCACACATTTATGTATGCAACAGGACTGAGAATTCCACATTCTTATGTATCAATTATTTCAGTTTTTAATCACTCATTTAGTACAAGACAGATTCCCCCTTTGAGTATCCACAGAAAAATATACCCCCGAAGTACATTTATAATTCTCTACAAGATTGCACATGACCCATAATCCCATCAAAAAGGCATTTAAATGTAAAGCATCTGAACTGGAACAAAAATACACACACGGTGTCCAACTTTGTAGACAGCTACAGTTACATTTTGCATATATTAAAGATATAATTATATGCATACACACACCACTCTCATTTACAGGTCATCATTATTTTGCTAAAGTCCTAATTAAGACAGGGATCACTTTTTCAAACCCAAACTTAAAAAACTAGTGTTTTGTTGTAATTTTAATGTAGGTGAGGATATTTTCTGATTATCCATGAGAATCCTTCACTTAGTGAGACGTGTAATTAAAAATTGATTTCACAAATATAAAAACAAGTACATTGTATAATTTTGTGAAGTGATATTTCTACTTAAATCTTTCTCTTACATAGACTAATGGCTGAGCGTTGGGCTGAGAGTTAAGAACTCCAATGCACTAATATTGCACCTGACACAAATCCCATTCCCTCCACTTTATGGCTTTAGGAAAGTCTTCTAGCCTCCTGGCTTCTGCTTCCCCATCTGTAGATAAGGCTCTGATTACCAACCTCACAGCATTGTGAGGATTAATTTGTTAGCATCAGTAAATCTCTTTACAGCTCTTAAACACTCAGGGCACATCTTCACTACCCGCCGGATCGGCGGGTAGCAATCGATCTATTGGGGATCGACTTATCGCGTCTAGTGAAGACACGATAAAATTGATCCCTGATCGCTCTGCCGTCGACTTCGGAAATCTACCGCGGCAAGAGGCAGCAGCGGAGTTGATGGCGGCGCGGCAGCGGTCGACTTGCCGCCGTCCTCACAGCCAGGTAAGTCAACCTAAAATATGCAACTTCAGCTACGCTATTCCCGTAGCTGAAGTTGCGTATCTTAGGTCGACCCCCCGCTGTAGTGTAGACCTATCCTAAGTATAACACCTGAAAAAGAGATGAGAAATAACATGCAATTATCTTTGCACATGAACTACTAGTCATCATGTCTTAACCTTTATTTTCTGAAGCATTATCACCAGCAGAGAGAGAGTGTGCATGCGTTTAAATATGACTTGCAATCATTGCTTCACTCATAGATTAAGGCTGGAGGGGGTCTCCTGGACCACCTATTCTGTATTAAGAGAGACACCAGAACCTCTGTAGTGCAGTTTTCACCAGCGCTCTCATAGACTTTAAGGTCAGAAGGGACCATTATGATCATCTAGTCTGACCTCCTGCACAACGCAGGCCACAGAATCTCACCCACCCACGCCTGTAACAAACCCCTAACCTATGTCTGAGTTACTGAAGTCCTCAAATCGTGGTTTAAAGACACTCTGTATTGAAAGGAATTTCCTGTGACTGTCCAGAAGGAAAGAGAAAAGAGCAAGTATGCATTCTATGTACTGGCTTAGGGTGCGTAGGAGAAGATGCTAAAGGCCTTGTCTACACTACACAGTTTTGTCAACAAAAGTCAGGTTTCATGGACAAAACAGTGGAGGGGTACACCCAACAATGTTCCTCCTGCCGATTTAATTCTCCTGCTACACCAACATAATAAAGCCACTTTGGCAGGACTGGAGGCAGTGGCCAGTGGAATCAACCCTAAGAATGAAGTGGTGGATGAGGAGGTTGAGTTAGAGGAGGAAGTGGGATAGGTGATGTGGTGGTGTGATGAGCCAGAACCAGGGGCGGCTCTATGTTTTTTGCCGCTCCAAGCACGGCAGGCAGGTGGCTTTTGGCGCCGAGCCTGCGGGTGGTCCGCTGGTCATGCGGATTCGGCGGCATGCCTGTGGGAGGTCCGCTGGTGCCGCACCATCAGCGTCCCCGCCGCCGAATTGCCACCGAAGCCGCGGGACCGGCAGACCTCCCGCAGGCATGCCGCTGAAAGCTGCCTGACTGCCACCCTCACAGTGACCGGCTTGCCGCCCCAGGCACGCGCTTGCTGCGCTGGTGCCTGGAGCCGCCCCTGGCCAGAACCTCTTTTTGACTCTGGAGGGGTCTAGCCAGTCCCAGCAGTCCGGCTCTGGCATGCCTGAAGCAGAAGAGGGGAACTCCAGGAAGTACTCATTTTGCTTTGATACTGCACAGTTACATGAGGTAAAAGTGTCCTTTGTTTTGTTACAATGTGCACATGAGAGAAGGGATTGAAATTAACTACACTAGGTATTGTTTGCATCTGCTTCTTATTCCCCCATTCAGCTACGCACTGGGGAAAAGTTTTTTTAATGCACACTGAGATCTCCCAGGAACCCTCCATAGAGATCTTTAGGAAACTTTCCTGCAGATACTCTGCAATTCTCTGCCGAAGGTTCCTCGGCAGAGCTGCTTTGTTTCGTCCCCCATTGTAGGAAGCTTTGCTGCACTGATCAGCAATTACTTCTGCAGGAACCAGAGCAGCACACAGGTGAGCAGCAGACGGACCCGGTCTGAAGCCGCACGCACGCATGCAGATGTATCCTTGCATTTTTGGTTATCCTCAGTGGTGTGATTTCCGTTTCAATTGCTTCCCCCCGCCCCCCACACCCGAGGAAAAAGGTGCCAGTAATCAAAACAGCGTCCCCAGGCACTGGTACTGATCCCCTTCTGAAACCACCCAGACCTTTTGTTCCATCTTGCCCCCGCGCCCTCACCCCCAGGCCAAACTCAGCATGTTTAGTGCTCTGGCTGTGCTGCATGCTTGCCAAGGGAAAGTAAGAAGGAGGTGTATGTAACTTTTATGATTCAAGACTCTGTGTATTGTTTCTTTGTATTTTTTTTTTTTGCTTCTGCAGATGTTTCCTCGAGGGCCAGCTCCTACACACTGGCGCAACACCTTCATCAGGTAAGAAGGCGAATGAGGAGGTGTAAGGAGGACATGTATTGCAAATTGCTGCAATCGTCAGATCAGGCTGATAGCGAGCACAGAGTGTGAAGAGAGACAATAAATAGGAAACTAGAAATGGATAGCCAGGAGAGGAGATGGGCTCAGGAGCAGATGATAAAGCTCATGGAGGACCAAACGGAGATGCTGAGGTCCCTGATTGCAGGTGGAACACATGCATGCTCAACTCCCCCTGAAGCCCATACAGAATTGAATTCCTTGCCCTCCCCAAACTCCCCCCACACACTCCTCTCATGTACCCCTTGCATTCCAGCACAGGGACATTTTCAAGAACAGCTGGACTTACACACAGCTGTGAGATCCTCACTTCAGAGAGTGCTGCTCACTGTTATGTCCCTTGTAAGAAATGTTAATCTGTGTATTGCTATTTAATAAAAATGTAGTCTTACAAAGACAGTGATTCTTATTTGTGACCTACACGAGGTGGTTGCAACAAAAATTCATACACAGGCAACTGGTACATTTGCAGGGTTCAAAAAAAGAGCTAGATAAATTCATGGAGGATAGGTCCATCAATGGCTATTAGACGGGATGGGCAGGGATGGTGTCCCTAGCCTCTGTTTGCCAGAAGCTGGGAATGGGCGGCAGGGGATGGATCACTTGATGATTTCCTGTTCTGTTCATTCCTATGGGTCACCTGGCATTGGCCACTGTTGGAAGACAGGATACTGGGCTAAATGGACCTTTGGTCTGACCTAGTATGGCTGTTTTTATGTTCTTATGTTCTTAATTAGCACTCAGGCAGAAATCATTACAGGGGTCATTCAAGGTAGCAAGTAAACAATGCTTGGCTCAATTCATTACAGAAAGAACCTTACTGGGGCTCATTGTCAAAATGCTGCTTCAAAGCCTCCCTGACTCAAATAGCCCCCTGTTGAGCCCCTCTAATAGCCTTGATGTCTAGCTTCTCAAAATCAGCCACCAGGCGATTCACCTCAATGCTCCAACCCAGGGAAACTCTTCCCCCTTGGCTTCACAAATGTTATGCAGAGCATAGCAGGCTGCTATGACCATGGGACTATTTTCCTCATTGAGTTCTAACCTGCCAAAAAGGCCGCACCAGCGAGCCTTTAATCTGCCAAACACACGTTCTATGGTCATTCTGCACCTGCTGAGCCTGTTGTTGAAGCGCTCTCTGCTGCTGTCAAGGTTTCCTGTGTAAGGCTTCATGAGCCATGGGAGTAAGGGGTAGACTGGGTCTCCCAGGATCACTATGGGCATTTCACATCCCCTATTGGAATCTTCTGGTCTGGAAAGAAAGTCCCTGCAGGCAGATTTCTGTACAGGCCAGCGTTCCTAAAGATGCATGCATCGTGCCCCTTCCCTGACCACCCCACGGTGATGTCAGTGAAATGACCCTGGTGATCCACCAGCGCTTTCAAGACCATGGAGAAGAAGTCCTTTCTGTTGATGTACTCCATCTCAAGATGTTCTGGGGCCAAAAATGGGATGTGTGTGCCATCTATTGCCTTACTGCAGTTAGGGAATTCCATTGCCACAAAGCCATCCACTATTTCTCGCACGTTGCCCAGAGTCACAGTCCTTTGTAGCAGGAGGTGATTAATGGCCCTGCACACTTGCATCACCACAACCCCCACAGTGGGCTTCCCAACTCCAAACTGATTCACGACTGACTGGTAGCTGTCTTGAGTTGCCAGCTTCCACACAGTGATCGCCACTTGCTTTTCCACCTTTAGGGCAGGTGTCTCATTTTGGTGTCCTTGTCCCGCAGGGTGGTGACAATTCAACAGTTACAGGAAGGTGGCTTTGCACATAAAAAAGTTTTGCAGCCACTGCTTGTCATCCCATACCTACATCACAAGCCGATCCTACCACTCGGTCCACCACGTGCAGCTGCTTCATGAATGCCAACATCAATCTTGAATTGTTTCTTTCCATGGCACACAGCAGGGCAGGCACCACCGATTCCTGTTCAGATTCGCAGCTCACGAAACTGCAGGATCAGCTGCATTGTGTTCATAATGCTTATCGCAGGACTGGTGAGCAGTGCAGGATCCATCCTGTCAGGCAGAGTGGTGGGTGCAAAGTTCAGAGGGGCATTTGAAAAACAGCACAAAATGCAGTCGGAAGCCCTTGGCATTATATGACAGAGAAAATTGCATCATGGGGCAATGATCTCACCCCCATGATGGACTACAATCCATTCCCAGATCTCCTAATGGGAGAAGGTGGTGATTTACACAGTGGGATAGCTACCCACAGTGCACTGCTCTCTCTGTCGGTACTAGAGCACCAACTGTAGACATGCTCCGCTGACATAAGGATCGTTGTGTGAACGTGCACAAGCAATTTAATTACAGCGGTTTATGATCATCGACATAACTTAAGTCGACTTACTACACTATGTAGTGTAGACATGGCCTTAGTAATGAAAGTTCAATGTCTTGGCCAAGAGAGCATCATGGGCAGTACCTGAGCAGAGTGAGACACTTGTTTTCACACATGTCCTGGTGCCAGATGATTTTAGAGGCGCATTACAGCAGCTTGTTTACCCTCCTGGTCAAAGTGTGTGAAGTTTATAGAGCAGGTGTAGGAGAAGCAGGGCGACATGGGAAATAAATTGTAACCTCAGATAAGACTTAACCCCCCCTAAAACTCTGTTTTTGGACCAATGCAAATTCCATGACTCAGCTATGGGTACATTTGGAGACTTTCTATACTACCTGGTGAGGATTATGCGGAACATGGAGAATAGACTATGCTCAAATTTGAGGAGGAGGAGTTAGAGGGATTATATGGGAACAATAATTCTTATCTACCTTTGTAAAGTGCTCTGAGCTTGTGGATGAAAAATGGTATACAAATGCTCTGTATTATAGGTTTATATTCCCAGTTGTCAAGTACAAAGCCTATAAAATCCCACTATAGTATTAATCCTTTCACCTGGGCCATCTGCTTAAACAGGGCATGAGAAAAAAATAGAGCAGATCAAAGCTCAAATCTAGTGTAAACATTTATTAAATTAGAAGGCAAAGTGTTGCTGAAACTCAACTCTGATTAGTTTGTTGAACGTACTCAGTATGATAACCTGATGAGCAGTGCATCAGTGAAAGCTCCAGCACAACTGGCACTGCTGTAGCATCATCTCAGTGTGAGTAACTTCAAACACACTAAGTATTTTGGGAATGACATTAAGTGAAGTACAGTAAAATCATAGGCTCACACCATGAAAATAATCTGAAACAGGAAGTGCAGGGCAATCCTTCTGCAGCTCTAAATGGCATATTATTCAGTCACAACTGAGCTATTGTACTTTCTAGGTGGTGGTGGTTGGGGGGAAGGTGTCACTTAATTGTTTTTTAAACCCAAACCTTTGGAAAGACCAAAGCATAAGCAAGAAGCAGACATTGAGGTTGTTCTTCTTTCCCCATGTCAATGGGGGGGGGGGGGGGAAGGTGTCACTAGACTTTGTCCTGAAACTCCCTGGGAGTGGGCACTCTGGGTGCCCCTCAGTGCAGGCTATCACTGTGGGTGCTTAATCTATGAAGGCTCTAGCACCTGGTGGATCCCAAGCTGCCCACAACCACCATGCTCCTCCCATAATAGCCCAGACATGTTGCCCCTGTGGCCCACACCTCCCTACCTGTCTTCCAGTTGCCATGGATCCTTCCCCATCCTTGCAACCTAATAACCTTCTCAGCAGGAGGCAGAGAGCAGCAGGCAAATTCACCATACTGTCCTCCAATGATCCAATACTGTCAAACAGATTCAAATGCACAGCATTAACAGCATCCTTAATAAGAGGTTTTTCTGTCCAGGAAAGTTCATTGTGTAATGTCTGTGTGGTCACAAGGTATTTCATATAAGTACATGGACAGAATCCTAGTACTAACTAAAGAGCTGTTTCATAGATATGCACAGACTATCAGCCATTTATGTTTGGATCCCAATTTTTAAAATAGGCAATAGAAATAGAAACACATCAAAAATTCCCTCCTGCACTTTCCTCCACCATTACAGTAGTTTGCTTTAAAGTCACAGCCATGAATAATTGTACATCTGGGATGAGAATTTAACTTTTGGCAGTGTGTATCGATTGTTGCCGATATTGCACTGGGATTCCAAACTATTGAGCTGTTTGATTGTCCCTGACAAAGGCAAAAGTAGCATTTATTGTATTGGAGGAAAATGGTATGAAAAGTGATCTTCATGCCTTTGGTAAGGCTTCAGGAGCCATGGAGGATGGCAGGGTAGTTTGAACTGAAAATCAGTTATTCGCCAAGTCTAATTATGAGCTTTTGCGCTCAGAACAAGATGGAAAATACTATTTATGGAAGCAAACGAATGTGCTGTCACTTTCAATGTGAGATGTAATGAGACTGGCATTATTTCATTCACATCATGTGACAAATTCCCAAACACATTCCATGGGGACAACATTCCTGGAAGGGATCATTGCAGCTCGTATAAAGCTTTATTTTGTTTTGAAAAGGATTTAGGTGGTTTTGGAGGATTTATTTATTTTTTTTGAAAAAACACATGGTAGTTTGGCAATATAGAAGGCAACCATCAAGGCTAGGACGAGACCAAGAAACTCATTTTCACCTTTTCCAAGGCTCCTGAAGAGAAGAGCATTTGAGTTTTTCAAAGAGATTATACTTAGCTGTAGGGAAAGGATTCAAGAAGCTGTGTGCTAAAGATGATCATTTTTTAAAAATAAAACACCATATTTTAATAAACTTTCAACTAAAAGTAGATCTTTTGGTTGTTGGTTGCCAACAAAAATATATTTTTGAAGAAAATTAAATTAATTTTAATGGAAAAATTTTACAAAAATGAATATATTTCCTATGGAAAATTTATTTCCCAACCAGCTCTCTACATTTTGCATTTTCCAGGGCTTCTTGTTACCACTTCTGACATGCAGCTTTGATACCAGATAGAGAGACAGGGCTGGATTTTCAAAAGTAACTAATGAGTTTGGGTGGCCAACTTGAGACACATTGAAAGCGCCTAGTTTTCAGAATGTGCTGAGCACCCACCTTCTTGCAGGTGTCTCAGATTGGACATCCAAAAGTGTTAGCCACAGTTATTAGTGTGGGGAACTCAAGGTAAACTTCTGGTTGAACATAGAAGGATCCATCCCACTGTCACAAGTGCAATACACACAATATTACACAATAAGGCAGGAACAGCTTTTGTTTTTTTATTTGCATTCTCACAGCAGCTGCAAAATAGACAGAAGCAGCCAGGCAAAAATGACTTTGGAATCCTTTTCTCTCCAGTGCTCCATCTTGCACTAAGCTGCTTCTACTCCCTCCCTAACCCCAAATGTGTTTTGACTCTGCAGGGCCGGCTCTGGCTTTTTTGCTGCCCCAAGCAAAAAAAAAAAAATCGGGGCGGGCAGGACGGCGAAGGGAAAAAAAAAAAAAAAAAAAAAAGCGGGGGGGGAAGAAGGGAAAGGCGAAAAAGACAAAGAAAAAGAACGCCTGCGACGCGGCCGGAGCCAGGGTGCAGGGGGACTCCCTGCGCTGCACACGTGCCCCGGCTAGCGGGGGGGAGGAGGAGGGAGCGGGGGGAGAGAGAGAAGGGGGGCGGCCAGGGTTTCAGCGGGGTGCTCGCCACGTGGCCCTGACCGCCGCACCGCCTGCCAGGAGGTCTCCGCAACGCTCCAGTCAGCGAGGAGGGAAGGACACGGGCTGCCCTGCCGGGCTTGCTACAGACCTGGCACCAGCTGGGGCAGACGGAGCGCGCAGCCCG
This sequence comes from Terrapene triunguis, assembly GCF_002925995.2. NCBI lineage: Eukaryota > Metazoa > Chordata > Testudines > Emydidae > Terrapene > Terrapene triunguis. Next base: position 5,018,647 of record NW_020664377.1, read on the forward strand.
CTCCCAACAGGGCGCTCCCCTCCTCCGCACCGCCGCCCCCTACAGGGCGGCCAGATCGGCGAACAAAACAAAACAAAAAAAGCGGCCGTGCCGCCCTAGGATTGGGCGGAATGCCGCCCCGTAGAATCTGCCGCCCCAAGCACGAGCTTGCACGGCTGGTGCCTGGAGCCAGCCCTGTGACTCTGCTACTATTTTACTGCGTGTCTCAAAGAAAGTCCTTTGTTTCTTCACAGGAATAAAAAAGATTTTACTAAACAAAAGAACATCAGAAACAACATGCTTAAAAAAAAGACACCTCTCATCTCCCGTTAATGGATATTTTACTACAACCAAGGCTTGAGAAAATACAGTGCAATCAGTGTGTTCCATCACCTGGTCTGTGTCACATTCTTTGAGAGACACCAGACACTGGATTACCCTAATGGGGCTCAGGTGACCTGTAGAGAAGATGGCTGCCTGACTCCATGTCTCCACAACCCCCATGCACTAATCCACATCAGTTAAAGGCTCCCCGGTATATGAACCATAACTTTGCCAGAAATTTACTAGCTGGATGACAGGTATCCTTATTGATGTAGTATTATGGATGCTGCTGGGAAAAACAGAAATGCCAAATGACCAAAGCCTGAGTCTCCAAAGAAAGGCCAGGGCGAGGAAACCCAGCAGCCTCTCACACAGGACTTTGTTACTATGAAGGACTTTCTAACTACCAAATTTGATCTTTTATCTCAAAATATACATGAGCTTTCTAAAGCTGTGAGAAAAGTCAAAGCTTGTTTGACCTACTTAGAGAACGAACTGATGGAGGTTAAAAGGGAGAATGCTTCCTCAAGGCAAAGACTAACCCGTCTTGAGGAGAAACAAGAAGATCTTGAAAATAGATCAAGCAGGAATAATTTGCAGTTACTGGGAGTCCCTGAAGGGCTTGAAGGAAAAAAACATGATCAGTTTTTCCAGAACACACTCTCTGATTGGATCCCAGTTTGCCTCTCATGGCAGAGGTGTGGGGGTGGGCCACACGGGGTCACGAGCCCCCCTAGATTTTTGTGCATGCTGAGCTGCCCTTCCTGGGCTTGCTCTGCTCGGCCTGCCAGGGAAGGGGGGCTCTGTCCTTCCCCTGCTGCACTTCCCTCCAGCATGTTTCTGGCTCACTCGGCCCCAGTCCCTGGCAGCTGGGCCTGGTGGGGAGTGGAAGCGGCAGGCCGCTGCTACCTTCCCAGCTGGGCTCTCTCACAGGCAGCTGTCCCGCTGCACAGAGGCCGCGACCTGGAGTGGCCACCCACCCCCGACCTGAGAAACGGCTCTGACCCACCCCCTCCGTTCCCTCCCAGGCCCGGCTGCCGGGGACAGGGGCCGAGCGAGCTGGAAATGTGCCGGGAGGGTGGGGAGAGAAGGCGCAGCAGGAGAAGGACAGAGCCCCCCCATTCACACCCCAGGAAACTTTGGCGGTGAGAATGCAGTGGCCCTGGACCCAATGCAGGGCAGGGGGGTCGCTGGGGAAGGCGCCGGGACCAAGTTCCCTCTGCTCAGCCCAAGTGACGGGTATTGCCTGCACTCCTCCCCCTGGTGAGGTGTCCATGAGGGCATGGGAGCTCCGGAGTCCAGGGAGAAACTTTGTTGTTGTGAGCCTCTCCCCCCCCATGCTGCACTCCAGCTGGCAGGATTGGCTGCCCTGGCCTAGAGAGGTGGGGCTGGAAAATTCATCCCAGAGGCGACATGTTGGAGTGATCATATGTCCCCCCTTTTACTTTGTGCCCCTCCGTATCAACAGGTACAGGTCATCTCTGTCCCCTGGAGATTGAAAGGAGATCAAGTGGCAGGGACCGGAAGGAGAGAGAACAATAATAACTCCACACCCATCATCTGTAAATTGATACAATTTAATGACAAAGTTAAGCTGTTGTCTGCTGCTAGGCAAACAGTCAGTCTTAAGTACAAGGATTTTAAATGTTCTTTATCTCTAGACTTCTGTGTAAATTTAAGCAAGAAGGGAGCAGCATTTAATGACATCAAATGAGCTTTCAGGGGATCAAATATTAAATACAGCCTCAAATATCCTGCAACCTTCATAATGAAGTTGACAGACTCTGAGAAATACTACAGTATCCATTGGATGCTTGGCAAGCACTTTACAGGAATTGATCTCACACAGGATAACAGAATGATCCTCTAATAAAGGAAAAGACAATGGAGAGTATATGCCCTGAAGAAAAGAAACTGTGATTGGAAAAACCAGGCAACTTAGGTACAGATATTTGACATGTTCTATGTTTAATAGTATTATAGGGTATAATTAGTATTGAGAAGATATTTAGTATAGCCTAATAAGCAATATTTTCAGTATATTTATAAGCCAACATAAATATATCTATATGTTCATAAGTATATCACTCATCTCTTTATTTCTACTTATATTTATAATCTATATTTGTCTATTTATGCAAATATATACATGATGCTAATATAGTCATAACTATTTATTTGCATGTTATTTGTGACTACCCATATCACAAGATATAGGCACTTGTATATTTTTACATTTCTACCTATGCTTAAAGTTTATATACTTATAATATGTACAGTAACTCCCCACTTAATGTCCTCTCGCTTAATGTTGTTTCAATCTTACGTCCCTGCTCAATTACAGAACATGTTCCATTTAAAGTTGTGCAATCCTTCGCTATAACGTCGTTTGGTTGCCTGCTTTGTCCACAGCTGGCAGTCCCCCTACGCCCCCCTCCCCAGTGCCTCCCGCCCGCCGGCAGACCCCACGGATCAGCGCCTTCCCCCGCCTCCTGCCCACGGCAATCAGCTGGCTTGCGGCATTCAGGAGGGAGGGGGAGGAGCGAGGACTCGGCGCGCAGGCTCCCCCTCCCTCCCCTGCCTCCCGAATGCCGCAAACCAGCTGATTGCCATGGGCAGGAATCAGGGGAGGGACGGGGGAGGCTGCACGCAGAGTCCTCGCTCCTCCCTCCTGCCCCCGAACATCACAAGCCAGCTGATTGCTGCGGGCAGGAGGGAGGGGGGAGGAGCAAGGCCGCGGCGCCCTTCCCCCCCCCCGCCTCTTGCTCGCGGCAATCAGCTGGCTCGCGGTGTTCAGGAGGGAGGGGGAGCCAGCGCGCTGTGTCCTCGCTCCTCCCCCTCCCTCCTGAACGCCACAAGCCAGCTGATTGCCGTGGGCAGGAGGCAGGGGAGGGAGCGGGGAGGAGCGAGGATGCGGTGTGCGGAGTAAAGGGGGAGGAGTGGGGGGAAGAAGAGGTGGGTTAAGGGTGGGGGCTTGGGGGAAGGGGTGGCGTGGGCGGGCCGAGGGTTGAGCTCCCTTCCCCCCCCCCGGTGCTTGCAGAGTAGGGGAAGCTGCCGCTGCTGCTGCGCAATGTGCTTCTCCTAGCCTACAGCACCTTCAGCCTCCTTGCCTGCCTCATTGTCTCCAGTGCCAGTGGACTGTGCCTGTGTGGGGTAAGGCGGGGGCACCTCCCAACTATAGTACTGTACTGTATGGCAAAAAAAAATTCCCTGGAACCTAACCCCCCCATTTACATTCATTCTTATGGGGAAATTGGATTCGCTTAATATTGTTGCACTTAAAGTCGCATTTTTCAGGAACATAACTACAACGTTAAGGAGTTACTGTATATGGTTAATATATTTATGTTTATTTGCATACATTGTCATTTGTCACTTCATATTTACCTTTTTTCATTAGTCTATTGGTATAAATATTTATACATCATGTACATATTAGCATTTATACTATAAGCTATGACTTATGTGTTCATATCTATGAAGCAATAGGTTTCATTCATTTATATGCCTTGGCACATGTAGGCATTTTGATAAATATAGGTATATTTCTGGCAGATTCCTAATTAATTTATATTGGGGTGGGGGGAGAAAGAGTGGGTGCAGGCATACACCATCTGTGATCTGATTTTGCCCGTATTAGAAGTCTGGGATGTTAAGGGTAAGATGGATTGTGTATGTTTGTTTGTTTTTTAATGGAGAGGCACTCGGAGGCTGTCAATCTATTGGGGGTCAATTGGCAGCTGAAGAATCACTATTAATTTTTGTTCCTGAAATGTATGGGGGCTTAATTAACCCTCCAAAAGAATTACAACTTTGAGGCACTTAAAATCAGATAAATGTCATATAGCTTTCCTTCAGGAAACTCATTTAAGGAATGAAGATGCAGACAGAATTTAAAAAAAACTATGGGCAGGACATGAACATCACTCCTCTATCAATTCCAGAAGCAGGGGAAGTAGTGATACTAATCCACAAGAGCCTTAACTTTTCTATTTATTCAGTCATGGTCAGATCCATAGGGCAAATACATAATAATTGAAGGCATTTTCAATACTAACATTAATTTTGGGGAGTGCATATCATCCTAGTGGTGGGAACGCATTCTTTATCACTGAAATAACTGACATTACTTCTGTAGCAGGGTGCTGGTGCAAAAGCACCTAATTAGCCCCTGCCTGGCCAGCTCCAATCAAGGGAAGCAGATTGGGGCTGATGGAAGAGGCCTGATGCCGGCCTGAGGATTGGCAACACCTGCTGGCCTGACAAGCCAAGGACTATGAAGGCTGGGAGGGGGCCAGAAGGCAGGGGGCAGCAAGGGAGAAGTCAGTCAGGGAGGGAGCTGGAGGCCTCCTAGCTGAAGGCTGACTCTGCCTGTAAAGCTTGTATATAGATGGACACTGGGGGTGGGACAACCTTAAGTAAATAAAGACACAGGTGTTGCACCACCCTGAAGCCTCTCGGAGCCTTATTGAGGAGAGCAAGCAGGCCCCAGGAAAAGGGGCAGGTTGTAAACCCTGTTACACGTTGGGGCTTGTCTGGGATCCTTTACCAGAGACACAGTTTGGTAACCTGCAGATGGAGGGCACTGTGCAGTGGCTCACGGAGCAACATGGGGAGATGCAGAAGACACTGCAGGCCTTTCAGCAGTCCCACCTGCTGGAGAGGCAAGCTTTGCTGGCTTGGCAGGCTGAGCAACAGCTGGCTTTGCAGGACTTTATTAAAGAACAGGCAGCGGCGCAGCAGCAGCCTCTGCAGAAACTGGTGAGTCCTGCAAGGGGAGATGGCACCCGCCCCCTGGGCCTCAGCCTCTGTATGATGGCCCTGTTGGACGATTCCGACGCCTTTTTGGGCACCATTGAATGGGTGGCCCTGGGCGCAGGATGGGACAGGACAACCTGGGCCCTGTGGCTAGCCCCACATCTTGCTGGGGAGGCGCAAGTGGCATATATGGCCCTGACAGATGCCCAGGCTAGAGACTATGATGCTGTGAAGCAGCCATCTTGGACCGCCTGGGGCTTTTGTCAGAAAAATACCAGCAAAAGTTTCGGGCAGCCCGGAGGGCAGGGGGTGTGCGGCCCCGGGCCTTCGCCCAGAGATTGACGGACTGGGCGACGTGGTGGTTAAGGCCCGACGCCCAAACAGTCGGACAGATTATGGATCAGGTGATCCTCGAACAGTTTGTGCAGTGCCTCCCCAATAGCATGTGGGTCTGGGTGCGGTGACATCAGCCTGGCACCGTAGAAGCCGCCATCAAAAGGACAGAGGAATATGCAGAGGCAGACTTCCCCCCCGAGGGAGCACGGGACCCTGCGAGACACAGAGGGAGGCAAGAAACCCTGGGAGCACCCCATTGGGAAGCCAGTAGACAAGCAACGGGAGGAGCACAACGGTACCACTAGCTGCCAGGGACAGCTTGTATGCGGGCACTGTGGACAGCCAGGGCATAAGAACCGTGGCTGCCCGGTGATGGACTGTGGGGGCGCTGAATTCTGTGATTGGACTAAGGTTGGGGGGCAGAAGAAGAGGCATGGAATAGCCATCATCCCTGTGCGGGTGGGGAGAAAGCCCCAGAGGGGTCTAGTGGATATGGCCTCAGCCTGCTCCCTCATACAGCGGCGCTTGGTAAAGCCGCATTGGCTTATCCCTGGATAAAGGATGCTGGTGGAATGCATCAATGGGGATGGGGAGTATTGTCCCAAGGCCCAGGTACCCCTGGAGGTGCAGGGAAGGCTTGCTGGAAGTGGGTGGGGGTAATAGAAGGGTTGCCCTACCCCGTGGTCCTGGGATTGGATTGGAACTCTGCCCCAAAAGGGAAAGAGGGCACGGGGAGGAGACCAACAGAGAAAGCGAGGGGGAAGACCCTGGAGGGAGGGGGCAAGGCCCTTTTGGGGGTGGACCTTGAGAAAGGGGAGTCCCTGCAATCTCAAGGGTAGAAAGATATGAACCCTAGACACCACAGTCAGGATAGGGACCCTACAGGAGTGACCGATGAGGGAACGGAGGTCCCAGGATGGGACCACCCAGGGGGAGGGAATCCCCGTGATAGAAGAAGAGAAGCCGAAGAAAGTTCAGAGGGTAGGAACCCAAAAGGGGGAGGCTCGAAGTCCAATAGGCAGAGGCCCTGAACAGGACACACGGGGCAGCCTCGAGGCAGTTGGCGCCGATCCGTCTCCCCCACCAGGGAAGAAAAGTGAATGTCTGGGGCGACCTGCCCAAGGTTGTGACTGGTGTGATGACCTCTGGGCGGAGGTGGACTTGTGGGGTGGCCCACTCCTGACCCAATGCACCTTTGGTAGAGCATGCCAAAACCCCACAGGGTTGAGCCCGGGGACTACCCAAATGGGCAGGGAGGCCATCCCCAGAGTAAAACCACAGGCCGAGAAAAGCGGGGCCGAGCAAGATCAGGCCTGGCATCAGCTTAAGGGGGGAGGTATGTAGTAGGGTGCTGGTGTAAAAGCACCTAATTAGCCCCTGCCCATTTAACTCCAATCAAGGGAAGCAGATTGGGGCTGATGGAAGAGGCCTGATGCTGGCCTGAGGATTGGCAACACCTGCTGGCCTGACAAGCCAAGGGCTATGAAGGCTGGGAGGGGGCCAGAAGGCAGGGGGCAGCAAGGGAGAAGTCAGTCAGGGAGGGAGCTGGAGGCCTCCTAGCTGAAGGCTGACTCTGCCTGTAAAGCTTGTATATAGATGGACACTGGGGGTGGGACAACCTTAAGTAAATCAAGACACGGGTGTTGCACAATCCTGAAGCCTCTTTGAGCCTTATTGGGGAGATCAAGCGGTCCCCAGGAAGAGGAGCGGGTCCCTGTACAACTTCCAACAGAGCTGATGGGCCAATGGTACTAGGAGGAGATTGGAACGCGACAAATCTCAGTGTTCTAGGTGAAAACCTCAGGTCTTTGCAAACCAGCCATTATCCCCACTGAAGGCTATTGAACAAGTGCATATGTGGAGATGGAAGCATACTACGGACCATGACTACATGTTTCTCCACAGTTCATGCCTCCTAGTCTAGATTAGAATTTTTTTTAAAATGATATATAAGGTGCCAGCTCCTGCATATCTGGAGGTGAAAGTCGATAATATTACGGCACACAAGCATAGCAATAATTACCTTAGTTCTAAAAAAAGGCAAAGACAATCTTCATTGTGACAATTACCACCCCAATCTGTCGAACACAAATTATAAAATTCTGACACAGATTCTTGCTTCACGCTTAAACAACTCTGCTCCATCAAACATTCATATGCACCAGGTGGGTTTTATTCATGGCAGATTAGCGGCGGACAATGCTCGAAAGATTAAACTACTTAAACCGCCAGGCACAAACAATGGACGCTCCAGTAGCTATCCGGTCGTTAGACGCTGAAAAGTCCTTTGATCAAGTGGAATTGCCAGACCTACAAGCAATCCTGAGAAAATTATGATTTGGCTCTAAATTTTTGACCCAGGTTGTATTATTTATAAATCACTGCTTGCCTCTGTTCTGACAAATGGTGTTATCGTCTCCACTTCTTAGTTAAATAGAGGAACAGATCAGGAATGCTCGCTATCACTTCTACGTTTTGATATGAACAGGGAACTGCTAGCAGCACGTCAGAAAAACACCTTCCATTGAAGGAATTACCATCCGGGATAAAGAGTAGAGAATTAGTATTCTGCTCGCTCTCAAAATCCATATGCTTCGATTCCCACTGCTACTATCTGCAGTAAACTATTTCAATGAGTTATCGGGAATTTGGATAAACTGGAACAAATCTCAAGTGATGGATATTTCTCGTAGACCAAATCCCTCTCAAATAGAATCAATCATTCTCCTTTCATTCATGCAAAGAGAGACCCTATTTAGGCATCAGGATAGGCTCTAACTTATCAAAGATAGTATCTGAAAATGTGGATGGCATACTCAAAAAAGTGACAGAAGACCGGAAAAAAATGGTGTTTACTACCACTGTCTATTGGGAAGGGTAAAAGCCATTAAAACGAATATAGGACCAAGATTAATGTACATGTTTAGCTTAATTCGACTTGAATGTTCTGCTTCAACTTTCATACAAATAAACAGAGCTGTACAACAATTCTTATGGAATACAAAGACACCACGGATATCCCACAAGCTACTTAAGAAATCATGGCCAAAAAAGGGGTGGGGTAGGATTACCTGTTTTGTATTTCTATCATCTTGCTTTTCAATTAAGATTTTTAATAAAATGGGTCTATCCCACCACCTCTTCCCAAGGCACAGTGTGCCTTGAGATTGAAGAAAAATTAGTTAACCCCTTTTGCGCGCTCTCTCTGCACTTCCATTTTGAAAATGGTTGCCTGCATGTGTAAGGAAAAACACTATTTACCATTACCACTTCTAATCGCACCAATTCTCCTTCCATGCCAATCTGGAATAATCCACCATTTAAATTTGCTACAAGCTGGAAATTCATATCCACATGGCTAACAAAGGGCATGTTAACCATAAAAGATATTATTGGACAACTTTAGCTTCCTTCACATATCTTCGTGATAAATACCAGTTACCAATAGAGCAAGGTTCAAAAAGCTGCCACTCAAATTTATAAAGGAGCTGGAGAATTGTTGGCAGGCCCTTGAAAAAGTATGGTAGCCAAAAACATTTTGTGGATAATGCATATGAATGGCTGAACTCCTTGATTTCTCCTACTGACTATACCATAAAAGAAAAATGGGAAGAGCTAAACGTCTCCATTTTCCTCTGACTCCTGGGTTAGTATCTAGCACAATATATGCAGAAAATGCAGTTATCTGTTTTCACATTTCTTTCAGAACAAAATTCGAAATAGATATTGGACTCCTGAGTGACTGCATGAAGCTGGACTTGCACGCATAATAGACGTTGGAGATGTGACAGCTCCAATGCAAACGTGTCTCATAATAGTCTTTGTGTATCAAAAGCATATCCACGTTTTGGAAGGAAATGTGTGACACTACCTTAGGTGACCGGGGTAAGAGGTTTCTCTATGTCAAGCCTCGGTGTTTGGGGTATTCGAGGATCTTCCCTGTTCAAGCAATGCCAGGAAATGGATTGCCAATAGTCATTTGACAGCAATGGCAATCTCCTGTTCCCTCCACATTCTTTGATTTGGCTAACAGAGCTAACCAACACCACCCTCATGGAAAAGCTGACAATCCATAGGGGCACAGGATCCAACTATGAAGACACTTGGTCTTTCCCGAGAGCGTTACTAACTCCAGATAGATTGGGCTTCTCATGCGTCTCTTTTTTTTGGCAAGGGGAGCGGAGGGTTGTTAGGGAATTATTTCTTAATGTCCAGGAGTTATTTATCCATGAATATTTTATACTTGTTATGGTTAAATCTGTGCTCCTGCTGTGTTTTCTTTGTCATTGTATTTAAAATACATCTGTATGGGTACGTTAACTTCTGAAAAATAACATTTAAAAAATCCTCCTTTTTATTTTTGCTTAGCTCCAGTTGTGGTACTTCATTGAGGTACAAGTATGTGAAGCAAGCCTGAAGTGATCAGCACTATGTGATTTGGAAATATTCCTCAACGTGTCTGAATCAGGCAGAGATCTGATCTCAATTTATAGACAGAAAACTGATTTGTCTCTGGAGATAAGGCCATGAGAGAATCAGACACAACGGATAGTGACTAAAAGTAAGACATTGCTGGGTTCCCATACCCAATAAAAAATAGCTAATGGGCTAGACATTTACATATTATTTATACACACCCCTTCCCCCACTCATGTGTGGGACTGATATCCATCTGCTAAACGGCATTTATTTATTTCAACTAGAGCTAGCAGGAAATGTTTTTGATGAAAATCTTTTTTTTTTGGGGGGGGGGGGGGGGCGTTCAGACAATGCCAATGCATCAAAACTGCTCACAAGAAAGGGTTTGTTTTGACCAGTTTCTCATTTAGAAATATTTTAAACAGAAGTTTCCAAATTCTGAAAATGAAAAATTCCAGTTTTGATTTGAAATGTTATATTTAGAAATATAAGTTAAACCCCAAATAGAAAATATTCAAGATTGACTTTTTATCCTAATTCAGCCCAGGAAACATTCTGGAAATCTCATTTCCCTGCCCCAGATGGGAAAACTGTTTCCTGCCTGGCTCTACTTTTGACCCTCCCTGTGCTCAGTGATCCATCTGCACGGGGACTTCCCCTACATTCTACATTTCTTCAGTAGCTTGATACTGTACATTAAAACAAAAACACAATCTACCAGAGAAATTGTCCCTATGTCCCCAATCTTCCCAAATTAGTTTGAAGTATTATATAGAAATATTCAGTTCTGGACTATTGGCAGGTTTAAGTGCAGTGTTTGTGAACCACATGGCTTGAAACAGAGCCTTTTTTAGCATCTGAAAGTAGAGAATCCTGGCTGGCAAATCGATCCAGCACTTGATTTTTCTAATCCCTAGAATGTCCCAACATGCTGGAATTTAATCGTCACTTTATAATTATTTATGGATAAAGCTATTTTGGGGTATTTTTTAGAAGTTTCTAATCTATTGTCCCCCCCTTCTCCCCCAAGCCTTGTACAGCAGGACTCAAACTAATTAAGGCTCCAATTCAGAAAAGTATCCCTATTTGGGACAGCACTTAAGCATGTATTTACGCACGACTTCAACTGGACTTAAACATGTGATTACTTTTAAGCATGCATCAATGCTTTTCGAATTGAAGCCTAAGGCATGTGGACTCCACAAGCAGAAGATATTAAAAATACTACCTCTCAGAAACAAATTCTTCAACCAGTACCAAAACAATTTTTGTAACTCATGCAGCATATAGAGAATACACAGTGCTGTGGTGGGGTCAGGACGGTTTTCCTTTGCTTGTCCTCAAGATGAGCTGCAAAACTTGCACACTGCTTCATCATTCATGCAGCCATCCCAAATTAACACCAAGAAACAAAATTAAGCATCAATATGTTCTTTTCTGAGTTGTTCATTAACTTCAGTTGCACCTCTTCCCCCATGCTTGTTTGAAATATAAAGAATGAATTGGCACTGGGTTTGGTGCTGTTTTTCAGAGTAAAACATTTCAGAATTATTCATATGTGTAAAGTATAAGTCTCCATGTCGCTCTGAAGTTACTGGGTTCATTTAGTGTAGCTTCTAACAGAAGTCCTTTGTAGAACAGTGTAGTACCTAGGTCTTATCTGTGACAAGTAAATATTATGGAGTCATCTGGGAATGACTCCACAGTCATAGAGTTTATGGCTGTAAGGGACCTCCAGATCATCTGTCTCTGATCTGCATATCACAGGCCACCACCATCCACAGAGTAAACCCAACAACCAGTTGTTGCATTCTAAGAAGGGGCATGAACTCCTGCGATTTCTCTAAAAGTAGGTGGCCAAGTTGTGTAAAATTTTTTATGTTCTTTGAATTTTGTATGTAGTTTTTGTTTTTCTCTTCAGAAGTTTTTAGTAAGAAGTCTTTGAATTTGGGCTCTAACTGAAACGTCCCCTTGGCAGTCCTAAATTTCATTGATAGCTCTTTTAAAAAAAAAAAAAAATTCTACACAAAACTTGGCAGAAGGGTTAACCCTGAGTTACCTGGTGCACCACAGAGATTTTTAAAAAACTGGATATAGGATCACTTTCAGCTGTTATTTACATTATACTTTTATGTCATGTACCTAAACCTGATTGGATAGTGGCCAGGAGCACATAAGATCTTTAGATGAAGCTTCTCTATCAGGAACTACTGTCTTGTGATGGATTTTATCTTAGAATGGAGAAGATACTTAATGGTTCATGCACTGCTGGTAGCACATAACGGCATAATCGTCTGTCAGTAGTTGCACATCTACCTCCAAACCCCAGAGAGATCCACTCTCCTCCCAACTTCCCATCCCCACATAATTCAAAAATAAATCTAGGAAATTACTGTACAAAAAATGTCATTGTGAAGCACTTAGTGTTTTTGCAAACAACATTCCTGACACAAACCCACAAGAGCCAGGAAATGCAAAGTTAAGCCATCTACCAATACATATCTTCTACTCCTCCCCTGCTGGAACACATCTTATCATCATCACAACTACTGTACAGCACACACCATGCACTGCAACTCTGCCCCCTCAACACACCCTTCTGCATACACCCCTTTACCAGATTGCTCCCCCACCGCCACTTGTAGGTGTGGCTGTTTGGTACAATAGCTGGTTGTGTTGGGAGAGGGTAATCTGGCAAAGGGATTTTTGTAGAAGGGCAGTTAAAGGGGATGAGGCATCCCTAGGAAGGGCAGAATTAAAGGTGTGGTGCACACATGGTACACAGTAGCTGTGGGAATAGCAAGATGTATGCTTGTGGGTGGAGGAGTAGAGGATGTTTACTATTGGATGGCTTAACTTTTTCATTTCCTGGCTGTTGTGTATTTGTGTTGGGTATGCTGTGTGAGTAGCAACCCTAATTATGTCACAACTTTTTTAATATTAATATTTTATTGTGGTGGGCTACTGAAAACAACCACATTTTTTTCATCTTAAGGATAAAAACCAATTCCCTCCCTATTCTAAGTGTCAGATCAAAATCAGCCTTTAAAGCTGAATTGTGAAACTGAGGGATTTTAATGGAAATGTTAAGACAAGAAAAGTTATAGCAATGCAACCTACAAGGAACAAACAAGCAGGGTTTTGCTGGTATGCTGTTAACAGTAGAATCCATCTTTTCTGTGTAAAAGCATTGCCTGGACAATCAAAAACCATTTTACTTTTGCAATATTTTAAGATTTCAGTGAAAAATGGAAATCTGAAAGAGGTCGGATTTTAAAAATTGATTTAATCTAAAATATCTATCCATACAGTCAGTTCATAAGCTTTCATCTACAGAATCACAGCCTTCTACATTATACAGCTCTGCATTTACTTTTGAAGATCCTTAATGAAATGTTTTTCTCATGTGTTTTTGTTTGTTATTTTTTGAGGGAATGGGGAAGGATAATAAATATTATACACTAGGTTCCTATAAATGCTACAATATATTCAATCCCCTCAGTTCTTAGTTACTCTTAATATAGTGTATGGAAATGGTTTTAGATTTAATGATTACACCTAAGGTCCCAATCCTGCTAAGTGATCTGCAGGTGGGTGAATCCCCAGTGCAGACAATGGGGCTCTGCAAAAGAGCAAGAGTCCATCTGCATGGATCAATTTGCAAGACTGGAGTCTAAAAGTGTAAACAGAAAACGGACATACAAAGAACAAAAACTAATAGCCCTTTGTGGATGCTTAGTTGGGCAAATCAGAATGGCAAATATGAAAACAATGTAGGTCTTTCATTTACATATTGACTACCTAGGCAGTAACATAGCTGAAAATAAATGTTAGGTAGGTGTCCCTTTTCAATAAGTGCAATTCAAAAAATTCTATTCCAACAAATGTTATACACACACATTCACTTACAACAATCAAAGTAAGTGACTAAAAGTGTAAATGAGATTCTAATACAGTATATACTGATACTTACACAGAGCCAAAGCTATTTTATTTTAAAACAAGATGTTTCTTTTGCATTAACCATTCTTTGAAAGCTCAGTAAAAACAGCCATCAACTATTTATGCAAATGTAAGAGAAAACTTACAAGTAATATTTGCATAGCACTGTACATCTGTGTACTAGTTTGGGACACAGTTTTTCAGAAACTACGATAGGTGAGATTATTTTGCTACTTGCTTTTAACAGATTTCAATGCATCTTTTCTGAACTGCATATAATTTTGTGTAGGAAATAACTGTAAAAATGTACAAAAATATATATACACATGCACAGTAAATTCGTACCCTGTATACAGTTTTATTATTTGGTTGATTTGGCTAATATCTGGTAGTTAACAAAAACAACAAAATCACAAGTTTGTAACAATCATTTAGGTTAATGATGTTTAGTTTTCTCAAAGAGAAAATTATTCATTAAAGCTACAGTACTTGCTGGTGATCTTTATGGTTGAGTAACATGCCAGTTTATGGTAGCTTCCTGGCTTTCAGGCAAGTAGCATTTGATTGTCACAACTCACAGTTTTGAGACAGCAGAAGCAACGAATGTATTGGGTACATTTTGCATGTGTAACAAATGATAGCTCTGTAACACAATCTAGTGGTTTTAAAAACATTTCATTCACAATAAATATTAGACACCCAAATTAACCATTAGTTTCAAAAGAAAGTTGAAAGTTAAAAATATCCTTCCTTAACAAAAGTATTATGTCTTGACAAAAAATAATAGATGAAACAAGAGTTTTAAGATTCAAAATATGTAGAGACCTCCTCCTAAAGGGACACTGTTAACCTGGATTTTCTGAAATTATTTTTTTAAAATTCCAGTTTCTGACAGAGCCCCTTTTAAGTGGAATGTCCTGATTTTTGAAAATATTTCCTTTTAAAACGTTAAAAGGCTTTTTCCACTACCTTACTGGTGTTTATAAAGATCTCTTCAAGCAAGGGGGAACTGACTATATACAAAGTGCTCTCCAACAGTCCACGTACACAAACTAAACTTTTTTTTTTTTTGCCAACTTCTTTCAGATTTTTCATAAAACTGAAGTGTTACTTGTAACTACTGTAGGTACAAAATTTTCAAATCTGTGTAATTTTAAAGTTGTGTTCCTTAAATTTGAAAGCACAGGGGTTAATGACAAGAGAATTGTGAAATGTTTAGCTTATGGATGCTAATCCAGTATCTTGCCAGAGTTCTTTAAAATAGAGAATATTTTCATTACATCTTTCAAGCAGCTGGCAAAAATTGCACATGATCTGTCACATTCAGACATTCTGAAAATGTTCCCAAAATATGGTAGCAATCCTGTGAAGATACTGGTGCAAAAGATTGTTGAGGAACTCAGGTAGATACTGTCCTGCCACTTCTTCCCTCTCCAGGTGGAACCTAGTCTTATGGGGAAACTCCTGACTACACAAGGAGGGTAGATTCTTCTCTGGGACAAATTCTGATCCCAGTCCTAGTGTATCCAGAGTAATTCCATTGATTGCAATGAAATTATTTCACTTTTGTACTAGCATAATGGTTGCTCTTTGTGTGCATGCTTAGCTGTGTGGTTTCCAAACTTTCTGGCAATTATTTAGTTTCCTGGATCAAGAAGTCAGCGGTACCAACCAGTGCCCTTCATCCTTTCCACTATGTTTACTCTAACCTGCAGTGTGGCCTTTATCAGCTTCAGAACCCAGCTTTATACAATATTTGGGTTTGGAGCAGCCCAAGCTCAATCATGGGTTAGAGAACACACAGATGAAGGGGGAAGTGAGCAGTTGTGGCACACTGTGCTTGAGTACAGATTCAGCAATAAAGATCAAGAGGGTGAGCCTATACGAATAGTCACAAATCAGAAGAGGTAAACATAACAGCTGTTTCGGGACCAGTGGCTTAACTCTTAGCAGCGTTAGTGCGGGCACATCTTGGGGAGTCTATATCCCCTAAATGATAAGCACTGTTTTCAAGGAAAGTCCATGAACATACTTCCACATTCAAGTTGACCTACTATATATGAATGATACTTAGCTGGGCTATACCTGTTTATTTTGGCCATAGATATGTTTGATGAATGCCGCTAGCTAATTGGCATCAACGGACGTGGATATTTTATTACACCTCTTGCAACATTCTGAAGCATTCTGCCTAGTTTGAGCTTGGTATGAAAATCAATATTCCCTTAATCAAAGGTGCATACAGCCACATCTTTTTTGAGTATTCCCAGGCAGGAAGTGCACCTCCATCAACTAAAAACATAATCACATGAACTAACTGTTGGTTAACTACACACACCCAATGTTAATGACGTCATTGTGCTAACTCTCTCATGTTAGTCTGGTCCATTTCAGAGGGCTCAAGTACCAGGTAATGATGTACTTATGCAAACAGTCTTCTACCATATGAGACATGCCTTCTGTAGAAAGTCTCTACTTTGTACCAGTGAAGGCATGTTAGCAACAGACTTAGACTTGATAATATGCCAGTTCATACTTATTGAACATACCAAAACAATACTGACTGACAGGAAGACAAAATCCATGGACACTTGTAGTAACTTCTATTAGAAGATATGCTGTACTGCAAAAGATGTTTTGGAAAGCCCCTGAGCTCCACCTGCGGCGTCAGAAGAGAACAGTCTGCAGACACTACATTGTAAGTAGACGGTGGTAGATGAAGACAAGATGAACAAACACAGAGGTGAATACAACAAAGCTGCAGAGAAAAGATGTGTGCTTTTTCCATGAATGCTAGGCAACCAGGAAAAGGGACATAATCCTCAGTATTGGTCAGCAATTAAGTGTAGAGCCCTTCAAAGTGGTTTAAAGCAGAACAAAGGACACTGCCCATGTTCTTTGTGCCCAAGAGAAACACTTCACTTGGTGGGACACAAAGTCAATAGCAAGAGCACATTCTGACAGTCAGCTCATGGTTGGCAAGAGACCTCTATGAGCCAAAGCCTGTAAATGCCAATTAGTATACCACAGGAAGTCCTTCAGCAACAAATTTTTATCCTTTTGTGACTGATGGGATGCAATGGTGCCAGCAGCCGGCAAGAGCTCTCCCATCATATTCTTCACAAGGCTCCTGCATTGGGTCGCATGATGCTATTATGGTATTGCATAGAGGAATCTGAGGGGGTATGACTTCTTCCTCCATGCCAGTGCTAGGGAGCTGCTAAGGTCCAGAATCTAAAATGGGTGCATATTCAGTCTGGGAAGCCATTTGTCTCCTGAATCAGGGTTGAGCTCCCCAGAAGTTGGCCTGTGAAAGCTCCACTGAGACCTCATGTCCACAACTGGAGAACTTGAATTTTAATCCAAAAGGTCAAACAATTAACGCCTTGAAAGATGGATGGAGTGAAAGGGGAAAGGCTTCCAGATTCTTAAAAGACTTATTAAAATTGTGGAGATTATGGGTGAAAATCAAAGACCAAAAAAATTTGATATATTTTTGTTTATTATTGCTCTCAGAGGGCTTGGTAGTCAATTATACAAGCTATTTTCTATTAAACCAGAAGAAAATAGTGTAAAATATAAAATCTATGCTCACTGTTCCAATCCAAGCCACTTGCTCATCTTCATTAGAGACATTTACTGCAGCTATTTCCAATCATGTTAATTTATACATACTCTGTATATATATATATAATTATATATTAAAAAAAACCTATCTGAAGAGACAAAAGTTCAAAATGAAAATATTCTTGCACTATTTGTGCAGTGTACTGTGCACTGTTGTACAATTCAGTTTTCCAAATTGTTACCAATATGTCTGCTTAGAATAGTAAAAATTAAGCAAATGATAGTATATTTACTACACTTTCAAAACAAAACACGACCAATATGTTATGATAAGAAAAGAAAATACATTAAACATGTGCTTATTCTCCCCTTGACGTACATGCACTAATCCCATTAACTCTAATTAGGAGTTGCATGCACTAAGAGGAGACAAGACCTCTATAAAAAGAAGGGATTTTTAATCTTTTCCCCTGTATAGTGCCCAACCCCTCCCTCCCGCCACTAAGAAAGGGGAAATATTTGTTAAATTCTGGTAGCGTCTACCAGAACCAAGGCCCCTGCTCACAGGTAACTGTAAAGTATAACCAGTGGTCTTCCTGCTTTGCTCTTGTTACCAAAGCAAGTGCCATTTAAATATGTTGAACATCATCTTCAAAAAGCAAGTATACAGCATCTGTTAAGTCTTTCTAACAAGCAAGAGTTATAGCCATTACCCAAATTAAAAAAAAAAAAAATAGCAAGCCCACCTGTTTTGGTCCTCTGGTTAGAAAACATCAAAGAAAACCAGGGATTTTGCTTTATCAGCATTCAGAATTCTAACTGTTTAAAAAGAGTGCAAAAAAATGCCTGGTAAGAAAACACACAATCATGGCCGTATTCTGCCCCTCAGAAGCCGGTGTTCAACTTTCACCGAAGTTAAGAGTTGTGCACCCCTTTTTTCCCTTAGGAAGCATGGCATACTAACACAGGGGCTGAGAGCGCAATGCTTAGCTGGAGATGGATCTAACAAAAGACATGGATGCCATGAGACAATCTTGAAAATTCTCTCATTAAAAAAGACCCCAAATGAACAGTCAGGTGCATGAGAAAGTAATGATGAACAACCCCAAATGCAGCATTTCAGTAAGCGATTAAATTATTCTAAAACTTGAAGTTCAAAAGAAAATCCTTATGAGCAAATATCTGTGGGGGAGGAGGTTAGAGTGAATATGAAAAGAAGGTAAAATATTACACTTTTACCTTTGGCTACCACAGCAAAAAATAAATAAATCAGTGTTTTAACGAGGTCCGGCCTTCACAGAACTGAAATAAATATTCAGGAGTTTGGGTTAAGACAAAAGGATGAGAGGTAACACATCATCATTTTAACCTTTAGGGCCAAATTCTGTCCTCAGTTATACTTGGGCAACACATTCCACTGCTTACTGTGGAGTGTAGCCGAGTGCAGAATTTGGCCTTTAAACTTGAAGATATAAGCAGTTTCCACATATTTATGAACACCCAACTAAACACACATACAACGGCACTCTGCACAACTTTACAATGTGCGTTTGGAAAGAGACTGGCACAGCCAAGGTTCCAATCTCCAGTTTTCAACCATAAGCCCAAAGGCCAAGTGATCAAAATGGTAGATATTAAAACCCCCTGAAGATACCTCAACAACCATCTAGTGTTTCCACCTCTAACAACATGGCTCATCTAGCGATATATCTCATATCAGTGTCCTACCATAGCCAGCTAAGAAAAGCAGCACAGACCACTGTACAGTCAGAAAATGTAGGGTGGAATCCTGGTCCACTGAAGTCAATGGCAAAACTTCTATTGACTTCAGTGAGGCCAGGATTTGACCCCTAAACACTAGAGCAGTGATATCAGACTGTCTTCTGCGGCTCTTTGCAGCACATGCTATTAAAACACTGTGTGATTTAATTATTAACCAATCAGGGTGCTTTTACTATGTTATTAACCAACTGTAGTTGATAAAATAATACTTGGTCAATCATTTTGCTCTGAGAATACTACATATATACACACACAAAATATTTCGCCTGTCATACTGTTTCACTAATACTACACTAATATGAATATATAGTACTATAGTAAATGAAACAATGAATTCACACTACTGTGGCTCTTTTGGGTAATGTTGATCGCTAATTTGACTCCTGAACCACTGAGTATCACTGCGTTAGAGACACTAATTGCACCCTTTCTTTTTAGTGTTGCTGCAGATAAAGAAAAATCCTTTCCAGGACGGCTGTGCTGGTTTATGCTGATTTTCTCAGTAGACTGCTGCGAGGGACAACCAGTGGAGTGGGACTTCGGCGATGAGAAACATGAACAGAAATAAGGAAGAAACGTCAGTACAACTGAGTAAATAGCCTTCTTTACACTGGACCAAATCTCAGGGCTTACTATTCACTTAAAAAAAGCAAAGCAAAGCAGATCCAAGGCATGTAAAGTATAAAACAGGGCAGTGCTCAAATCACCAAAGTGGGGTGTTGAGCTTTAACTGAGCATTGACCAACAGGTAGGGGGGGAAAGCCTTTAAACTGTATTAATACTAGTGAATCTGATGTACAGTATGTGCTTATCAATAAGGTACCACTTCCATCAAAATTCTATTATCCATTTTCTTGTGGTACAGAAGTTGTATGATGTTGCCTGAAAATAAAAAGTGCCTTCAATAAAATGTATACAAATGGGATTTTGTCTGTAGTCATGATAAAATGGCCTTTCCAAATGGCTTTCACCCAAGGAACTGCTGTCAGTGAATTTAAAATGGGTTGTGTTTCCTGGAGCACACTCAGCACTGATGCTGGGAAAAACAAATATTAAATTGGCTTTAGCAAGAGGAAACATTCAATGGCTCCTATTGCAAAGTGAGTTTCAGATTCTTGAAGGATAAACCAGTGTGAATGGTCATCTGAAGAAGTAGGTAGCTGTGTCCAATATTTCTCAGCCACTCCGCAAACAAAGCAAAAAGTTACCATTTTTTAGCCCAGATTTTCACCCCAAGTTTGAATAAAATGGTCCTTAAACAGACAGAAAGCTGATGTTTTCTCTCCTCTTGATTCTTCCAATTTCTTCATTCTTGGCTCAAGTATTATTCATTAATATTAGTCATCAGTTAATAAGAAAAAGATAGTTTCTAAGTGTTTTTAATAAAGTTAATTTGATACCATAGTCTGGTTATATGTGCTGTGCTGCAGCTGTGAGTTACTCCTTTTTCTTGAATTCTTGGTTGCCATAGCTGGAGCCTTTTTCTATTTCGGTTACTCCTATCAGTCTACGAACTCCAAAGGAAGCTTTAAAATATAATACAAAAATTGGAGGTGCATTACAACTGATATAATGATAAAAATCTGTGTCTATCTCTCTCTCTGACACACACATACACACTTTGATGCGAGATGGGCCATGGGGGATTGGATACAGAGGTCACAGACTGAGCAATCGGTAGTGACTCTGGGACATACAGTGCCTCCAATCTGTGTACGCAGCTTCCATTGACTGACGCTTTGGATCAAGTACATGTGCTAAATCATTAAACCATAGGGCAGTCCAGATTTAAAGACTCAATAAAAGTGTAACTATTGCACATGTGTTAAAAGAAGCTGTACTGATAGCTCTGGAAGCTGAAGTCTTCCGCTAACCACAGAACATACTCCGTCAGTATGGGGACCATCAGTGCAAACTTCTTCACACTGCCCAGCCAATATGCTTCACCCCTCATGAAGGGGCTACTGTGTGAATATTAATTAGCATATTAAATGTAACTTAAGAAATAAGAGACTAACCTGTTTGAAATTAAGGCTTTTGAAATAATTGTTTTTCTATGCAAAAATGGAAACCTATGTAACTTGTCCTGAATTTTCATTCAAAATAACAACTTTCTGCAAGTATCAGTAATAGTAATCATACACAGAATTTATCACAGCTAATGGCCACTATTGTATCATATTGTGCTTTGGCATCATCTCCCTCTTCTCAATAACTCATTACCTGCTCCAACAAACCCCAGGAATGCAAGGATAAGAAGGGGTGATCCACTTGCAAAAATTCCAAAACCAAATGTGAAGAGAGGAGAGAGCAGGACAGTAGCCCAGAAGAGGAAGTTTAGCAGAGTCCATGGTCTTCTAGGAGGTTTAAACTGATGGCCGGGAAATATGCCTTCCTTATTATACATCTCTTGTAAAGCATCCTGGAAGAGAGGGGGGGAGGGGGGAAAAGAATGTTCCTAATTCAGAAATGTTAGTTTTTGCATGAATAGTTCTAAGACTGTAGAATTCCATGATGCCATAAAGATCCACATCTGTGGCAAGCATTATTAGAGTCTGTGAGAGGAATTTGTATTTTCTGTGGCTGTCTGGCATTCCGTTATGCTGCGATAACCATCAGTTAATACTATAAACAAACATTTTTAACACTATTTAAAAATAAACAAATAGAAATCAAATATTGTCAGTCTCCTTCCACCACCGTACACCAGCTGTCAGTGTGTTCAGACTTCAGAGGAGCTTTAGCCCAGAGAACTACTCAGACACTTTCCAGTCCTGTGCTGGTTGCTTCTCTATTGCTCCTTCTTCCTGTTTTTATTACTAGAGAGTCAGGAACCATCTATAGGAGGTGCAGCAGAAAAGTGTTCCTTGTGGACCTAACAGAGTGAGGCAAAGCACAAGCTGACCAGCAGGGACAGCATTTCCTTAAACTTGAAGATACTGGGACTTGATTCTTCACAGGAAGGCTCAATCCAGTAGCCATAACCATAGAACTTCAGAAGGTAATACAGCAAAGAGGGCGACACAAATGGAAAAGCAAAAAATAAAAATGTGCATCAACGCTCATCTACCAAAGTGGGAAATTTCATGGAGCATTTTCATAATTTTCAAATGACTCTTAAATCTGTTTGACACATCGACATCCAGAATGCAAGAGGGGCAGACAACAAGTAATATTCTTTGTAAACAATTCTCAGTCTCCTTGCCCCAATTGCTTTGAGTATTTTTAGGATCTACAATAAATATGGTTACAATGAACAAAAGTGAAACTTGGGAGAAGAACGCCAAGAACCTTATGAACAATTTGTTGCCTGCCTACAGGTTAAGTGAAGGTTTGGAAATATTGCAGGACAGGTCACCAAGGCAGAAAAATGCTCGTAAGTGTCAGGGTTTCTGTGCTCTTCTACCTTCCGTGCCAGAAACAGCACACCAAAAATAGTCATCAAGATATGCATTTCAAAACAGATGTACACAAGTCCAATCTATACCAGCACGGGGCAAACTTTATGTACAGTTCTCTCCCCGTCCCTGCAGCTCTATTAAATCTGTGGTGAAGAACTTTATCATCTAGGAAAAAGAGTTGAAATAAAACTTTTGAGCACCTGGAGAGTGCACTACCGATGTGCTCTGACAGCAAACTAATGGACCTGCCTGCATCAAGTCAGAAATGGCAGCAGAGATCCGGCAGGCAAGTGGACAGAGTCAGAGGAATAGGCAGGAGAGAACAAAGACTAGCTCTGCAACAGTTGCAGTCCAGAGCCTCACTCTGCTATGCGTGTCCAAAATGAATGACCACGTCTGGTTTAGAATTATCATGTGTCTATAGCTCCTAGAAACATCCATAGGTGGAACAAAAGCATTTAAAAATATATGAAAAATACCCCAAACCTGAAGGACATAGCAAAAGAGAGCAGGTTATGTATGGTCTCCCCCAAGGGTGGCGGTGTGTGTGTGGGATGTCTTCTATGTCTGTGCAGTAACCCACAGTGTTTCCCTTCAAACCACAGCCACCATTCTGTGGTCAAGAAGGAATGGCTGGGGCTCCCTTCAAAGCCTGCCAACACCGCTTCTTAAATCAATCTAAGGAATAGCTGCCAAGTTACACATAGTGCTCCCATTTCCTCTCTCCCTCCAGGAGTTGAGTGTGCATTGCTCAGCTCTTGACATGCTGCTCCCTAGAACGTTACTTTATGACAGATCTGAAAGAGAAAAAAGCCATTTACCTTCTCCTGGTACAGTTTATGAAGCCAGTTTGCAGCTTCCTTTTCATCTACAGGGATATCTTCAAGAGGAAATCTCCTGGTTTATTAAAGAGATTTAAAAAAAAAAGAGAGAGTCTTAAAAGAAAATCCAGATATTTATTTTACTTTAAATCTTTTCAAATGAAGAGCTGCAATTCAATATATAGCAAAAACTGACAGAAGTTTTGGAATTACCAAAGTCATGAAGTGCAAATAAGAATCAGACAGCTTTTAATAGAAACCACACCTCCAGTTCCCACTTAGAAATTTGCATTCATGAAACAGCAGAATATACAGCTGTTTCCTACCAATTTCTGTCTCCCTCAGAAAGACATGTATTTTCTATTCAAGTATTACTGCAGCTGCAATGGAGTTATCAATGGTTGAATTCAAGTAAGGTCTAGTTCACATTTTGACGACTAGAGCCAGCCAACAAACTGGAAAATTATTCACAAACATTTTCACAGAGAAAAAAATCATCTTTTTTTGCTTGAAAAATCAAAATTTGGAAAATTGTGACCAGCTCTATTGAAACCATCTTCTCTTCATATGCCACTTCTAGTGACAATCTACTCATTTCCCTCCTATTCTACTGTCCTCTAAATCACTCTGCCCTTCCAGCGATCAGTCTCCAGCTTTCAAATGATTTCCCACTGCAGTGCCAGCCTGCTTGCTTTGCAATGAAGAGAGACTCTTTGCAAGGTTCAATTTGCAAAGTCGAAACCTGCAAGGTTCACTCATCCCTAGTTATGTGGAATCTTTTGGAGGGATGATATTAATCTGACTCTGTGATCCTCTGGGCAAACAGAAAAGACACTGATGGGAAAAAAAATATCAGTGAGATGGCCAATGACCAGGTCAGCAGTTCATACACGAAGTACAATAATCTGTAAAATACACATGGGAAAGAGTGTTTCCCAGTGCTCTGAAAGACACGTTCAACACATTCTAGACCGTTAAATCATTAGCATAATATTTAGTTTTTGAGAATAGCTTTATAAAGAAGGATTGTGCTATTAATAAAAAGCATCATTTGCTGAAAGTTCTCTTCCAAAGTCATCATTGCACTGAAATCGCCACTAGAGGGTACTCACAGCAAGACCATTTTGATGATTTAGGAGGATTATTTCAATTCTCTGGATCCATTATGAATGAAGACCTGCAAAGTGTGCAAACAGGCTTGGCCACTCATCTCCATGCAGAGGACAACGTACATCTTATGCTCAAAACCTGAGCTCAAATGGCTTCCTTTCTTTGACCTAAGCTAAGTCTGCAGGCTCATCAAGGGTGCTACATGTGTTCAGTTTGCAGTAAAAGGGCAGAAACATACAGCCTGTGAGAGGGAAATGTATGCTAGCTACATCCTACCAGTGAGAGCTCACCATACTGTATTTGTGTTTAATGTCTGGAAAAATTAGATTCAGTTTTGTACTTGCTCATTGCAGCACTGTAGGAAGTTCCCATCACCAGAAAAGTTGTATTTCCAGTTGGGATTAACCTCCCATGCCCCCAAGCAACCTTAAACAAGGCAGGTTCTAGCACAGTCAAGTGTCTCGAGAAGGCACATTCACTCCACAAATAAATATATATATTTAAAATCACAGCAGACTGAACAATTCAGAAGTTAGGTTAGTAACTGGGCACAATTAGTCAGGTATGCTCACCTAGCACTAATACTACAGACTGTTCTATAAGGTTGGCTGAAAGCCACTGGTTTTCATCTTTCCTTTAGCACCACCAAACCACACCAACTCACATCTCATTTAGCAAGCAGAAGGTATTAAGTGGATGAAGCCGTTGTTTCAGTGCAAAAATATCCAGATATTTGCTTGTGCATACTTACTCATATCTGCTTTGCCATGCTGTGGCACTTACAATTGTCTAGGGAAATCATACTCAGCACACGTGCAGTGCACTATTATTAGTTTGTAACTTGTTTCTCCACTTAGCAAAGCACGCGCTCCTCTTTGGGAATATGTACGTGGCAAGCAAGAAGAGTTAAAGTGAAACCACTTTGAGTTATCCAACTGCAAAAGATTTCTGGAAAATTTCCTGAAGGCATTTCTGAATGCATGCCTTTCCTTTCTCCATCCCTGGATAATTCCCAAAATGGTCAAATGGAATTGTACCAGGTTTCCAGTCCCTCTCAACTCTGGGCTCTCAAGAAGCATGGGGAATTTCAGCTAAGAGAGTAATTTTTGGGGAAGTTACACAAGCACCTGAGAACAGGATTGGAATGGAAGTTCCTCCCCAACTACAGCTCGTGTTTCACCTGCTTCTAGGCTGGCAGCTCTTGCGCTACATTTTGCAAAATTGCTGCTGCTATCTCACAATGTTGAAGGTCTGGGTGAGACTACCAAGAAGTTCTCTCCAATAAGATTCAATACAACACAAAACCACTTGTATCAAAAAGAAGAATAAGCTTGGCCAATAGCTTGGTGGCAGCACACTCCACGGCAGTGCCCAACACCCAGGGGAGAAAAAGAAGTACCTCTGGTTATTCAACAGCAATCTCTCTATCCGAGTAAGGTAGTGTTTCACAAAGCGTAGGGAACACAAGGACAAGAGGTGGGGAAGGGAGTGGACAGACCTCTCAGTTGTTGTTCAGGGTCTCAACTTTCAGTTTTTTAAATAAAAGGCAGTCTTAAATTGTTTCAGCTGCGAAGAAAACCTTCAAAGCTGAAGGTAACAGACACAGAGACACCTGTCAAGTTAGCAGAGGGCCTGAAACAATAGTTGTGAGGACTGACTGACTTGATTTATTTCAATGGGTGCTAACTCAGACGCTAATGATGACAATTAACAATGTTAATATTTAAAATATTTGCAGTGTTGTTGTAGCCATTGGTCCCAGGATATGAGAAAGACAAGGTGGGTGAGGCAATATCTTTAATTGGGCCAACTTCTGTTGTTGGAAGGGACAAGCTTTTCTTTGGGTCTGAACAAGGAAACTAGAGAGTCTAAGCTAAATACAAAGAGGGACAGATTGTTAAGTGTAAGGGGTTCATCATCTTGTAGGAGACTACTTAAAATGAAGTGGGCAATCAATAAGTCTGCAGTCATAGGACAATGGAGGATTAGTAGGCAGCAGGATGTGTTACAAATTGTTGTAATGGGCCATAAAACAACCAGCATGTCTGTTGCATCCATGGTTTTTAGTGTCTAGCAGAGTTACGAATTTAAGTTCCCAGGCTCATCCTTTGAAGGTGATGTTCAGATTTCCTTTGAGGACCAGGACTAAGGATATAGGATCATGTCCAAAAGGCGTGATCCTTTTGTGAAAAGTGTTGATAGGGTGTTTTTGTCTTACAATTTTTCGGTGTGAATTCATTCAAGATTAACATTGTGAATTCAGTACTAATCAAAGTCATGTAAGAAAAGAGAGGAATGATCATACTATGCAGTTCTACACAATCCATTATGAGACACTGCTCATTTTGGGCAGAAGTTTAACACCACATTGCATAGAGGGCATGATTAGTTTAATTTTCCTGATTCTGGAGGGTGCAGGTGAATGCCGGATTATAGGCGTAGTCATGCCCACTCTTGAAAGTTCCACCTAGTCTCCTTCTGGCCTGACAGTTGATGGCCGTGACATGGGCTCTTGTAAGTGAGACTAGTTTGAATGATAGGGAAATGGGAAGATCCTCAGGGCTTGCAAAGGAACATCCTCAAGGGATGCAGTGACACAGGCCATTTTCCTACCAGTTTTGGGGACACAGTATCCAAACACAAACCTTGTACGTCTCACTTCCATCATTATATGCTCACCTTACACACATATCTGCTTCATATTTCTTTCCATAAAGGATTCCTAATAAAGATGGGTTCTTGTTTCCTCTGAAGTTTAGCGTTACATCGTACACTGCTGAAACTGTCAAAAGAAAGATAATATAGCTGTTAACCTCAGCATCCAAAGCATCGAGGTTGCTGCTGTTCAAGCTTTAAAAAGAAACAAACCCTGATATAAACATTGCTTTAATAATACCAGTTGGCAAAACATTTCAAAACCCATCGGTTTTATTTACCCAGATGTCCTCCTTAACAATCTAAGCTCTGGCAGAGTACATGCATACACCTCACAGGAGTGGAGTGAGAGCTGATTAATTATGCAATGTTTGTATATTGCCACTTTAAAGATGGAAAGTATTAATTTTTGCAAATTAAAACTAGAACAAATTAATACATTTTAAAGATTGTTTAGAAAATGGAGTCTAGTGCTTCAGCTTAATCTTGATGTCATCCAAGGGCCATACTGAGTCTGTATTATCACCTACTCACCAAATGCAATGAATATACTGAACTATGATACATAATAACACACATTACTAGTAAGGTTTAGAACAAACAGCTCACCCATACCTGTTCCCCTGAGACACTGGACAGCAGTGGTGAAACCTTTGGTTCTGGGCAACAGATGATATTTCAATTTAGGCAACCCTTTGGATTCAGCCACCTCCATGCTGATACGATGCTTGGTTTCTGTAAAACGAGTTCCTTCGCAATACAGGAGAAACTAGCATACAAAACAAGAGGAAAAACAAGGGTTTTTCTTAAGAAGAAATTACTGTTTAGTGCAGATCTGGCGCTCTTACAGGATGGACACACTCAATTCCCTCCTTTGTTCTTTAGATATCATGCATCAGAGCCATCCTACTACTCTTCAGGGGGGTAATTGAATATAATAGATCATATTATTTGAGAATTACAATCAGCAATTTGCTGTACAGTATCTGCTTTCAGAAGACAGCTAATTAGAGCCTGGTCTCAAAGAATGTGGAACACACATGCAAATATTCAGAGATGCAACTAAATTTAAAGCACCTTTTTGGATATCAGTTTATTTATTTTATTTATTTTCTAATCAAGCAAATAGGTTATACATAGACACATACATACACATGCCCTCCTCCCCCAATTCCAGCTGAAACATTTCTTCCTTTAAAAGTCACAGGAATACTCAAAAATGCATGAACATGACTTCAGCTTCAAGTTCCAGCTCAGCTACAAGAAACAAGTAAAATAAGGAAATTCTCTTCTCTATCACAAAGATGTAGATCACAGAATGATCATAGGACAGGAAGGGACCTTGAGAGGTCATCTAGTCCAGTCCCATGCACTCATGGCAGGACTAAGTACAATCTAGACCATCCCTGACAGGTGTTTGTCTAACCTGCTCTTAAAAATCTCCAACGATGGATATTCTACAACCTCCCTGGGAAACTTATTCCAGTGCTTAACCTGACAGTTAGGAAGTTTTCCCTAATGTCCAACCTAAACCACCCTTGCTGCAATTTAAGCCCACTGCTTCTTGTCCTGTCCTCAGAGGTTAAGGAGAACAATTTTTCACCCTCCTCCTTGTAACAACCTTTCATGCACTTGAAAACTGTTATGTCCCCTCTCAGTCTTCTCTTCTCCAGAATAAACAAACCCAATTGTTTTCAATCTTGCCTCATAGGTCATGTTTTCTAGACATTTAATTATTTTTGTTGCTCTTCTCTGGATTTTCTCAAATTTGTCCACATCTTTCCTGAAATGTGGCACCCAGAACTGGACACAATACTCCAGTTGAGGCCTAATCAGTGCAGAGTAAAGCGGAAGAATTACTTCTTGTGTCTTGCTTACAACACTCCTGCTACTACATCAGAGAATGTTTGCTTTTTTTGCAACGGTGTTACACTGTTCACTCATATTTAGCTTATGATCCACTATGACCCCTAGATCCCATACTCCTTCCTAGGCAGTCATTTTCCATTTTGTATGTGTGCAACTGATTGTTCCTTCCTAAGTGAAGTACTTTGCATTTGTCCTTATTGAATTTCATCCTATTTACTTCAGACCATTTCTCCAATTTGTCCAGATCATTTTGAATTTTAAACATAACCTCCAAAGCACTTGCAACCCCTCCCAGCTTGGCATTGTCCACAAACTTTGTAAATGTACGCTCTATGCCATTATCTAAATCATTGATGAAGATATTGGATAGAACCAGAACCGATCCCTGCGGGACCCCACTTGATATGCCCTTCCAACTTGACTGTGAACCACTGCTAACTATTCTCTAGGAATGATTTTCCAAACACTTACGCACCCATCTTATAGTAGCTCCATCTAGGTTGTATTTCCCTCATTTGTTTATGAGACGGTCACGTGAGATAGTAGCAAAAGCCTTACTAAAGTCAAGATATACCATATCTACTGCTTCCCCCACTTTCCACAAGGCTTGTTAACCTGTCAAAGAAAGCTATTAGGTTGGTTTGACATAATTTGTTCTTGACAAATCCATGTTGACTGTTACTTATCACCTTATCATCTTCTAGGTGTTTGCAAATTGATTGCTTAATTATTTGCTCCATTATCTGTCCGGGAACTGAAGTTAAGATGACTGGTCTGTAATTCCCCTGGGTTGTCCTTATTTCCCTTTTTATAGATGGGCACTATATTTGCCCTTTTCCAGTCCTCTGGAATCTCTCCTGTCTTCCAAAGATAATCACTAATGGTTCAGATATCTCCCCAGTCAGCTCCTTGAGTATTCTAGCATGTATTTCATCAGGCCCTGGTGACTTGAAGGCATATAACTTGTCTAAGTAATTTTTAACTTTTTCTTTCCCTATTTTAGCCTCTGATCCTACCTCATTTTCACTGCCATTCACTATGTTAGACGTTCAATCGCTACCAACCTTTTTGGTGAAAACTGAAACAAAAACGTCATTTAGCACTTCTGCCATTTCCACATTTTCTGTGATTGTTTCCCCCCCACTTATTGAGTAGTGGATGTACCCTGTCCTTGGTCTTCCTCTTGCTTCTAATGTATTTGTAGAATGTTTTCTTGTTACCCTTTGTGTCTCTAGCTAGTTTAATCTCGTTTTGTGCCTTGGCCTTTCTAATTTTGTCCCTACATACTTGTATTTGTCTATATTCATCTTCTGTAATTTGACCTAGTCTCCACTTTTTTGTAGGACTCTTTTTTGAGTTTCAAATCATTGAAAACCTCCTGGTTAAGCCAGGGTGGTCTTTTGCCATACTTCCTATCTTGCTATGTAAATCTCGCTAAAGCCAGTGGAAGGTGCACTTGTGTAGAGAACAGCAGATTTTGATCCAGGTAATGTAAAAGTAAAGTTTTGAAAGTACTGGTACCAAATTTAAGGTCATAAGGGTCTAAAAGGTTAATACTACAACTGAAAGAGCATTACAGAAAAAAAAATCCTGAGAAGTCATAGCAAGTGAGGGGCTGGTACTGCAAGTGAGAAAAGCTATTCAAAGACATACATGCCCATTTGAAAGCAAATATATTATCCCAAAGTATCTAAGTATTTTCCTTTTGGAGGGGAGACTGGATGGACTCACCCTTACATCACCTGTTTGACTGCACTCCGGGCACCTATTGACAAAGACTGAAACTCTCCACTACACGCCTTAAAAAAAAAAAAAAAAAAAAAAAAGGACAATACAGAGAAGACAGATCTGTGGCTCCCAGGGCGCCACCCCACATCTTCCCCTCTTAGAAATGAAGCCAGGAGCAAAACTAATAGGAATAGACAACACCAGGTACATATTCTGGGCGCCACAGGGGTGAACTTTGGATTCTTGGCCATTCTGAGTGGCTGTAACCTATTTCCCAACTTTTCTTAGCCTCATTTTAGCTCCATGGCACTGCTGCATTCCTAACTTGTGTGCACACAAATCTCTGCATCATATAAAAGCCAAAAAGGGGAATTTGATTCTACTCATAACAGCAGTAAATTATGTTTAGTTGCTGTAGTTCACAATGTGCTTCAAAAGTAAGTCCTGCTAAAAATGGGGAAACCAAGACAATCTCTCAATTTTGCTATAGTCACTGTACATCTGTTATGTAACAGTGCTGTTGTGACTCTACCTTTCTCTTTAGTATATATAAATATTACATACAAAAAAAGCTGCATTAAATGAATGCTAAGGTTGCAAAGTCAAGTACTCCAAAGTTAGGAAATGCCAGAATGAATGTTATTAATGCAACATTAATTCAACACCATTATGGTTATGCATTATGAAAGTCTTTGTCAAACATCATGTGGGATATCTGTGGCAGTGCCCGGAATAGAAGAACCCAGCTCTCTTGGGTTTCAGTCCAGCATCTTAAATATAATAACTTCTCTTCTCGCAACTCTCTGCCTCCTTCACTGTCCATCCTGTGCACTGAATGAGGCAGAAGTACTGTAGAACAAATACTATGTGATTATGTAATTAAAGATTATCATAATGCAAACACACAAGGAGATCCAGTGAAGATTGCACAGACAACCTTAATTCTGGCATTTCCTAACTTTTGAGTGCTTGACTGTGCAACCTAAAAGTTATTTTAATGTAAATTTTTGTATATAATTTCCTCTGCTTTTTGAAAAGAAACTGAACCCCCTAAGAAATTCCATCACCTGGAACCATAATGACCTTCTGAACCATCAGCATAGTTGGAACCCAGGACCTTTAGTTGGGCAGCAGAGACACCTATCACTTGAGCTAAAAGAATAAGTGGTAGCAGTAGGAGGCTGTTATCCTCTATGTGGGCCAGCCATTAGAAGGTGACATGAGACATACTTTGCCTGTGGCTTACTCAGTTATTTATTGACAGTGGAGAAATGTTGGGAAACAAGAACGCTGGTTTCCATTTCTGGCTGGGGGGTAGGGGGCAGACAGTAATTCTGATTTCTATTTCTTGCTCGGAGTGTGGTCGAGTGGTTACAGAGAATATAGCCAAGCACATAGATCTGGCACATTCATTCTGAATGAGTGTGTGGCTAAAAAGATGAGATGTGCCATATTAGAAACCTAACATCAATTCCAAAGTCTGCCAGAAGTGACTTTGTGCAACTTCTCAGCAGTTGCTTTATTTGTGAAGTTTCTCGATGATATTTGCCTACCTCTTAAAGGATATGAGGCCTTGCTCAATCATAAGGACTCTGAAAGGCACATAATCAACACTGGTTAGTAGAGGAGCTGAGACTAGAGCTCAATTTCCTCATAGCTCCCAAACAAGAGCACCTTTCGCAAAGCTAAGGGGCGAGATGTAGCTGCTATTGCTGTACCCCTTGTCTGGAGCTCTAGCTCTCTGGCTGCCATTTAGGAGGCTTAGTAGAGGTGGAAGCAGCTCTTTGAAGATGGAATGTTCAAAGATTTTACCAGCAAGCTTCTCGCAGGCTTTACTGAGCATGTACAAATGTTGATTTTAAGAGGGTTTATAATAACTATCAAATCTGGGTGGATTTCACAGGGAATACATAACACATCTCACGGACCCCAAGACTATCTCCCTTTCAGATTTCAAGTTACTACTGCAAAATGGAGGCTCTAGAGCTCTTGAAAGAGTCAGTTTTATTTAATTTTACTGTTTTGTTAACACTGGCAAAAACTACCTCTGTTTCACTAGCCTCATTTGCAGAAGTGACACACATTTTCATTAAAACATTCCAAAAATATTCAGTCTGAGGCAGAGAGCAAGCATAGCCCAGATGGTCAAAGCATAGGAAACTGACAACAGGGGCTTATAATGCAAACTATTAGCTCCACCTATAAAAGATAATCTTCAGTAACAATTATGCTGGAGCCGGAGAGAATGCTGTTGTCCTGAACAACTTTTCCCTTCTCTGAAAATCTTTTCTGTCCAGCACTGTTTGTGAACTTTATCTGATCACACAGCCACTGGATTGCTAGTTTAATCACTTTGTAAAACATTGTGGAATATATTGGGTATGAGAGGTGCTATGTGGAGCCAAAATCTTTTCAGCGCCTCTTACAGTGGTGCCTGGTACTATTGGAGATAAGGTTTGGGCCCATGAAGGAATTTACAATACGAACCTTTTAGCTTGCATTTGGAGACTGAAATGCATTGCACACATTCTCAAGCTGAAGGAACTTATTTTTAAATAGACTCAAATCAAGTTAAATTCTTGGTGGTGAGGCGTCATGGATACATTAGCTCAAAAATGTGACGCCATGAAGGTATCTTTCAGAATATAATTTTTTTTTCTGGTTTACTTATGATGTTGTATTATTGTAATATACCCCACAAAACTGAGCTTAATGAACTGTTGGATGCATATATAAAGGAGATGTACACTTCAAAGGCAATTGGAGACATCTGTATATTCTTGCAAGTTTCTCAAATGCCTGTACAATTTCACAGAGGAAAGAGAATGCACTGATGCAAAAACTTTCCATTGTAATCTGCAACCTTTGCAAATCTCTCTTCCCATTGCCCCCCTGCAGGTTCCTGAAGAAAAAAAACCCCTATTTTTTTAAATAATATGTTTAGTTTAGCCTGGAAAATGTAGCCTAGATTCACAAGTTCAGTAGTAAAACTTGAATAATGTATTTTTTGGGTAAAAAGAGTTATGGAAAGTCCTTTTATCCTTTTAGAAGGGGGGAAAAAGTTGTATGTTTTGAGACATGCAAGCTTAGGTTTCTACTGCTAAATACTTTGAGAAATACTTATGCACATTTACCAACAATTTTCAAAATGGCATTCCTATCCAATAACAGATCAGAAGCCTGGCTAGTGTGCAATGAAGTCACTTGCAACAAGGCATATAGCTATACGCTTCAAATGTAATCACAGGAAGAAGGCGGCGCTCTTAAGTATGAAGCTGACACACCACACAAATATAGTCTTCATCACTGCACTCTAAGCAGAGGAGACACTATTTATAAAGGATCAGACACTTACCCACATATATTCAGGATAATCAGACAAACGTTTTAATCCCTCAATAACTGTATCTCTGTCTTCTTCCCATTTCCTTTTGCAGAAAACAATCTCAAGGAAGTACCACGTCCAACCAATCAAGGGCACATACAACAGTTCTTTCTTAGCAAGAACTTTGGAACTCTGGAAGAAACACCGCCCAATGACATTTGATTATTTATATATGTCAGACCTAAACAAAAGCACTAAGGTTGGGATTTTCAAAAGTGCTCAGCACTGGCCTAGCTCTGACCAAACTGAAGTCAATGGAGTTTTTTTTGAAAATCCCACCACAAAGAAAAAACAAACACAGGAGTTTTATATTAAATCAAGATGAAGGGAAAGTTCACAGAATCACTCACCCCCAACACTCCAAAGCGTTCAGTCATAGTCCAACCACACAAGAAGTCAATTTCAAAGTTGTGATTCAAGATGATGATCACATGTTCTTTTCCAAATGTATCCACTGTGGCCTGGTCTGAGAATAAAGTGCATTCTGTGCCTGACCACCATTCCAGCAACATTACTAACTCTGAATAATATTGTGGGGAGGGGAAAAAAAAAGACACAGGTTAGCTGTAATGCTTAACCATAACACGTTTAATATCCTCTGTCCATCCCAATCCCATTCCAAACTTTTCTAGACTACAATGTTTATCACCTTTTTAATCCATCCTGCTGAGGTTGCTGGTTTATATTATATTATAGATTAAATGAGTTCTCAGACTGACATACACCAGATCACCTGCATTCATATTTATGTTATCACCCTGAAACAGGATTTAGGCCACGGGATAAATACCTGATTGTTATTATTGCTCATCGTAAATTCAAGATTTCACAAACACCAACAATCCCCCCTCTCCCCCCATCTCTCTCTCACACACAGACACACACACGAACCTGAAAGCAGGTCTTTCAGCAGTAGACCTTTCTACTAAATGGGTACATCTCCTCCCAGGTGGAACACAAATTATGCATAGACTCAACCTAATGTTTCCACTGAATATGAAATATGCTTGATTGAGGTAAACAAACCAATATAATGGGCTTTTAGTGGATAAATGCTACAAGAATTTCTGCAGTATATTTTAATATTAAACACATGACTGTAATAAGGCTGTATTAGGGTTACCAACACAAAGTCAGAGACACATGGGGGAAGAACTGGGAGAGTCCAGAGAAATTACTGGGTAAGAACAGAAGGAGAAATTGCTTCTCCTTTATTTAGTCTACAAAAGAAGGAAAGAGAAAGAGATCCCTTTCCCTCTCCCTTCTCTAACTCTTCTTCTACATTTCTGTGTTTCCCCTATCCTTTCCTCCATTTCATCTCTCTCTCTGATATCTCATTCATTACCCACCCCTTTTCATCTTTCCTTCTCTTCTGCATATTTAGAATTCCCACCATTAATAGAACATTCACTAATGTAGCTTTGAACTTCAGCTTTGTTTCATAAGGCACTGGCTGGATGAGTTGGGGCAGTGTCTCTTTATGTGAGGGTTTCGCCACCTGGTGGTCACAAGGTCTCCAGCCTGCCCTTCCCATATTGCTAAATGGGCTGGGGTCCAATTTTGATCCAGACTAGACATGAGGAAGACTCAGGGTATGTCTACACCCAGCCGCTAGTTCGGCGGCTGGGAATCGAAGTTCTGGGTTCGACTTATCGCGTCTTGTCTGGACGCGATAAGTCGAACCAGGAAGTGATCGCCGTCGACTGCGGTACTCCAGCTATATGAGAGGAGTACCGCGGCGTCGACGGGGGAGCCTGCCTGCCGCGTGTGGACCGAGGTAAGTTCGAACTAAGGTACTTCGACTTCAGCTACGTTATTCACGTAGCTGAAGTTGCGTACCTTAGTTCGAATTCGGGGGTAAGTGTAGACCAGGCCTCAGAGGGGTCTGAGTATGGAAAAAAATTGAGAACCCCTGCTCAATGTTAATCAAAGAGAGGTTAGCTTCTCCAGGACTGATTATCTAAATTGCTTTTCTTGTCATATCCACAAGCCTATTCACTTATATATCATTTATTCAGGGCCCCTTTATGGGCTTGAAAAGACTAATATAACTTGTACGTCAAGTCTGACTCTTTCCCACTGTGATTTAAAGAAGGGAGGAAATGAGAATATCAACAGGGATGCATAATTTATAACTACAGGTTTCTCTCAAACCTGGCCAGCCCTATTTTCTAAGTGATGAAATGCATCAATTAAGTGCATTTTTGGTGGTTTCAGTGAGAGAGGTTTATTCACAAACCTCTGGTATACTTTAAACTACTCCCATACTAACTTAGTGCTTCAACATATATTAATGCACAAATTTGTGAACCTTAAATAGAATTATCTTGCTGTCCTGTGGAAGAAATCTTAGCCACTGTTGAGATCAGTAAAACTCTTATTACATCCTCTATATAAAGAATTAAACAGTCAAATATATAGAAGAGGTGGAATAAAACCCTGTTGTGTTGTTATAAAATTTCTGAAGCAACTGTACAGGGGACTCAATATAAATTAATGCCTATACTACATTTCATTGTAGCTGTTGTCCTTCTCACCCCTCTTTTTTTAAAATCTTATCCACCCATTCAGGTGTTGTCATATTCCACATTGCAAGCTCTTTGGGACACAGACTCTCTTTCCTGCATGTCTGCACAGCACATAGCGTAATGCGGCCTTGATCCTCATTTTGGGCCCTTAGGCACGATACAAATACCACCACCACCCTCACTGTAGCAGGTTTGCAGCCGGATCTAGTCCAGTATGTTTAAAATGCAAGAAGTGGGGGATGTCACTAAGTGGGCCCACCATTGGTGGAGCTGTCCTTGGATTTAATATACTGGGCTCAGGTTACTGGGGAATTATTCAATGACTTCAGTGTGTTATTCCACAACACCCACTCTTAATCCTGCCGACTAGTCAATAACTTGGTTCTTTATGCAGCCAGAAATTATGCTAACCACAGGACAAATTGCCTTTCTATCTCTTTCTGGAGATTAATGTTATTACATCTACTGATCTAACTCTATGCTGTGCTCTTAAAAATCTTCCTTAAAAAAAGGATGGAGGCTGTACCTGAGCTCTCCTCTCCAAAGAGAACAAAAATTCAACAGAGCCAGACATGGATGCACTGGTTTGAGAGCATTCCCATCATTTACTCTGAAACATTCTTGTGAGATTTTTCCTGGAGCTCATACTGAGACATGAGGGTTGGGGAACAGGGGAGTTACTACGAGGAAGCAGATTGTCCTTTACAAGTGCACTGATATATGATGCATGTACATTTATTTCTTTTGGTGATTTTTTTAAAAAAAAGATTGGGCTCCCGATATTTAGTCTCCAACTGATCCTGTCAATGCTATGGCCTATTCTCTGAAATCTTGTTTGTTGTTTACATGATGGTTTGGATACTCGCTCTAACTGCCTGCGAGGCAACAAGATTTCACTTTAACAAAACAAAACAAAAATGCTTATAATTTAGCCCAACCCCTCTCGGATTCTAGAGCTTCAGCTTGCCGGAAGAGGGGCTCTTGTTGCCTCCCGAGAGGACAACCATCCAGAAACAAAGTAAGCCAGAGTGGCGGGATACATCTATCTGCTCTAGAGTGCAGAGGACAGTAGTTTCAAGATACCAAGATTCTAAGATATTATGTTTACAACTGGACTAAACTAAGCATACTGCCCTATTAAGAATCATGAGTCATTTGAAGAGCACTAACACTAATAAGCCTGAAATACAGATGCTCTGAAGTGTTTTCTCTTCGTAGGGAGCCTGACAGAAAATCCAGCACTGCTTTACCACAAGAAGGTGGTATTCACCAAAGCACCATACTGACCATTTTAGTTAAGATGTGTTAGAGCAAGAGATTCAAGTCTCCTAAAATTAAGTACATGTGTGAATGACTTCCACTCCAAATAATCTTCCTGATAATGT
Organism: Terrapene triunguis; assembly: GCF_002925995.2. Taxonomy (NCBI): domain Eukaryota; kingdom Metazoa; phylum Chordata; order Testudines; family Emydidae; genus Terrapene; species Terrapene triunguis. Next base: position 5,056,636 of record NW_020664377.1, read on the forward strand.
ATATCACAGCTACCACAGCTAGCAAGATCTAGTCAAAAAGTGATAACTAATGTTACACTGGTGGCAAAAAACCAACCAACCAAATAACCCACAAACAAAAAAAAAAAATACAAATTTAGACTGACACTTTTCTAAATTCACTGCATGGGGCAACAAACACACAGCTCAATACCTTGAGTTGAGGATGCAGTAGCCTTAATTCTAAAGCACGGCTGTCCTTTGAAAAGTGATTCTGTAAACATGGCATTGTGGTGTTACATGTTTACTGTCACTCAGTAATCCCACATCAAAAGTTAAAAAAAAAAAAAAAAAAAGTTTTCCTCCTAAATGGTGACTGTCACAGTTTCACGGGACCTACACCACGGTCCACTCCAGAGTGCCCACTCAGCTTTCAGAACTCCTGCCGTAACCAGTCTCTGGGTAGGGACCCTTGTCCCACTCCTTTCTGATCAGCAGTTTTAAGGCTGCACAGACCCTTGCCTTACACTGCATGATCCCCAGCAAGCCAGTCTGCTTATAGCCTGTGGCTGGGCTCTGCTTTCACTCCAAGGACTATGACAGGTGTGATTTACCAGTAATCCAAACAGTTCTTTCTAAGCAGGGACATTTATTCTTACGGAAAAAGTTTTACAGAGAAAAATGTATAAAAAATAAACAGATTTAAACCCCACTAAACATATCAAGAAAAACAAGCAGTCTTATGGGGCCAAAGTACTTCCAATCCTACAGCAGGATTGGTCCCCTTGGACAAATGTGAACATTGCTTTGCTGGTTCAGACAGACGGCACTATGTCTCTTCAAACTCAGCCTTTTTATACCAAGAGCTCTTTCTTTGAGTCTCTGGAAAACCCACTTTGAACCAGTGTATGCAAAACAGTCCCGGAGTGGTACCTCCCTAGAGTTGTTTAGTCTCAGTGACTCGCCTTGATCACTCCCCCAGTGTTTTTAGTTCCTGGAGGAGCTGTGGTAACCCTCCTCCATGGAGAAGAACACATTCATACATAATCCCTTCATAAATTTAATATACAGGTACTGCATTAGGTTGCAATATCTGTCACAGTGACTGCAAATGCCAAGATCGCAGTTTAAGTCCAGCTTGGTTCTTCTTGTTCTATCACCATTGCCAGTTATCCTGACCCACCTGAGGTGTATTGTATCTGGGATACGATCGGTCCTACAATGACCTATGTCAGCCACATGACATAACAGTTGCCATGGAGAAGTATTACAATATTAAGTACACTTCATAAAACCAAGAAAAAAAATTAGAAAGCACAAAGGTGGACTGAGTGGCTTTTATTGAATTTGCTTTTTTAAAAAAATATCTTTGAGGTGAGAACTGGCACGAGAAACACCAGCTTAAAAGAAATATTTCTAAATAAGTAACCAAAACCAACCATGTAGAATGGAATGCAATCTATAGCTCCACTCCCGAAATACGTTAGTATTCCTTATTCATGTTATAAATGGCAACACTTGCCCTGCTAGGTTTATAAGGCTGTATCACTTTCTTCATTATAAACCACAATTAAAGTGAACGTTCTGTCAGCTTTTCCATTACAGGCCAGGGGAAGAGGCGGTGTTTGGGCAGGGCCTCAGGGGAAGAGGCAGCGCAGGGGTGGGCAACAGTGGCCCCCCTACTTTTAGGAAGCTTCCACCGCTCTTGCTACAGAGTACATTTGTTTATAACATTTTGAGCCCATGATTTCTTAAACGTTAACATCTAACGTTAGAAGCCTAAATCCCTGTTGAGGCACCTACCTTAGAGATCTGATTTTCAAGAGTGCTGAGCACCCAGCAGCTCCCACTAAAGTAAATAGCCCTTTTTGAAAATCAGGCCACTGAGGTAGGTGCCTAAATACGGATCTAGGAGTCTAATATTAGACACCCATATTGGAAATTGTGCCCCATATTAAATAGTGAACGAAGTCCAGGGAGAGAGCAGGAGTGCTGGAGTGGAGGCCAATGAAGTAAGGCTCGGGGAAAGAAGGGAGTTTTGGGGAGGGTTGTGAAGAAGGAAAGCAACCAGGGCCGTACTTAGGCATATGTAGCATACATGGCTGTGTAGGGCACCCAAAAATTTGGGGCACCTTTCCCCTCGCTGGCCGCGGCTGGAATCCTCTCTTCTCCAGCCCCTCCCTGGCACTGGGCTGGCGGGCTTCTCCCCAACCTCATCCCCATCAGAGTATACTCACGGCTCCAGAGCGAATAGGCAAGGCGACAGTTTACTCGGCGATAAAACTGCTTGTTTATAGGCCAGAGGATTAGTGTGCATAGTTGGACGAAGTTAATGATCAACCCACTCACAACGAAGACAAACCCAATGAGGAGATGAACTATAAACTGGGTCTTCAAAAATGCAATTAAGCCCATGATAACCACTTAGTAGGCCTTGCAGGGTCCTTCGCTCAGAATAACCGTCCTGAAAGAGAGAGAAAAGAAAATCTGATTGAGACTAAAGTTACCAGCCTCTGGAAAAGAAATCTAGGAGAGTGTTATTTCTCTGTCTGACAGCAGGAAGAGGAAAACCACCAGCCTCCAGGCCTCTTTTATTCTGGTCTTTTTTGCAGTGGGGTAATCGTTATTTAGCCAATGATGCAAATCACTTGAAGTAAGAATCTCGTTAACTAGAGCTTTTAACCACCTGAGAAAAATTATTCTGGCTGCTGCTGCTGAATTTCACCTCTCTTCACACAAACGTCAAGTAACAAGGCTTTGAGATGGGACCAATAAATAAATAAATAAATAAAGCCCCAATCTGAGAGCAGGCTGCACCGCAGCACCTCCACAGCTGCTTATTCCTGTCTGTGAACCGGACTAGTGGCTGTTGCTCCTCTGGGCCACATGAGTGGTGTGCCTAGCACCTGTGTAAGTGTGGATCCATTGATACCGTCATGGCCTGTCCCCAAAGCTTTTTCTCCGCATTGTCCTATTCAGAACAAGCACAAAAGGCCATCACTGCAGAAGCACAGAGAGGATGGCGGCCGTGCTATGCATCTGCTTTGTTTAGAGAGTAGTGCAGTGGCCCATTCACTGAGTGGGCCCTTCCCGCTATGACAAATTTCACTTAAGAAAAAACAGTGCTGCACTAAGAGAGGCAGTATGGCCTAGCGGACTAAGAATGGAAATGGAAATCAAGTATAGTAGAACCTCAGAGTTACAAACACCTCAGGAAAGGAGGTTGTTCGTAACTCTGAAATGTTCATAACAAAATGGAATGGTTGTTCTTTCAAAAGTTTACAACTGAACATTGACTTAATACAGCTTTGAAACTTCACTATGCAGAAGAAAAATGCTGCTTTTCCTTTATTTTTTAGTAGTTTACGTTTAACACTGTACTTTGTTTTATTTGCTTTTTTTTTTTTTTTTTTTTTTTTTTTGGTGTGTGTGTCTTTGCTGCTGCCTGATTGCATACCTCCGATTCCAAATGAGGTGTGTAGTTGTCTGGTCAGTTTGTAACTCTGACGTTCATAACTCTGAGGTTCTCCTGTATTCCCAAATTCTAATTCCAGCTCTTAGGCAAGTCAGTTATCTTCTCCCTTTCTCAGCTTTGTGACCCAAGAAGTCCTTAATGCCAATTAGCAAGGGGGTTACAGGAACATCCTGATACTGGTATGTCCATTTTGGTTCACCAAAAAACATCATGTGAGGTCTAAAAGGAAAGCTGGTGTCACCCTGGTCCTTAATATTGTTGTGAGCTGTACATATAGATACGATGTAAGGAGTTATATATGTACACTGAAAATATGTTTTAAAGTCTGTATCAAGGTATTAGTCACCAGCAAAGGTGAAAAACAAGTTTTCCTTCAGACAGGAGGTAAGAAATAAGTATTTCTCTGTCAGGCTATAAATTAAGCTCTAACCCAACAAAACAGATGCACATTTACGTACAAAGTCACCAGGAAAGGAGCACAGAGGAAAAAGAGGCCACGGGGGTTACCCTGGTTGTGTGCAAAGAAAATGAACATGGGAGTTATTCCTAGAAGGCAAAGATGACACCCCAGTCTTTGCCTGATTCTGCCAACATTTACTCATAGGAATAATTTTACATCCCATTGAATTCAATGGGTAAAGTCACATGAATATGAATGTCTGGCTGATTTGGACCTATGTCAGTGCCTGGAAATGGGGGGCAGACAGATCGGAGGGGGAGTAAGGGGAGGTACTGAGACTTGGTGAAGGGCAGGCAGCTGGCTCCAGTTGGGAAGGTGGGTCCCAGGGGCTCCTACCTGATCCTGGGAGCATTTCAGCCCAATCCTGGACCCCGCAGCAGCCACTTCAGCCCCTCCGGGTCCTGTTCCCTGCTCCCTAGCCCTTGTGGTGGCCTGCTCCAGCCTCTCTGGGTCCTACTTGTCTCCCGCTTCCCCCCAGGCATGTGCAAGTTTATGCAGGGGCAGCGCCCCCACAATATTTCCATTGTGAGAGCGCTAGCTCCCCTGACCTAAGTGGTTAATGGTGATGAAATGCTTTGAAGATATGAAGTGCTAAGTGTGTGTGTGTGTATATGTATATATATATATATAGAGAGAGAGAGAGAGAGAGAGATTCCCTATGATTAAAAAAAAAAAGTACACGCCAACAGCCAAGAACTGATGAAACATCTCCATTTTTCACTCATTTAATTCACGCTGCTATTTATAACTCCCCAGCATTTGTACTAAAGATGCTGATTTCCTGACTAACACAAACTATTGCAACTCCTACTTGTCAGGTGCTTCCTTCTGATCCCTAGAATATGTCTCATTACCTTCTGTACTAGAAATGAGTTGAGGGGTTTTTAATTTTCCAGACATAAGTACATTTGGAAACATAATAGAGGAAAGGGAGAAACATGTCAAACTGACCAATGCTTCTATCTTAGATTTTTACATAGTGACTCTCGTGCCATTTCTCAAAGTAGTTGAATAAATATTGTTTTAGGAAGACCCACCCTATTTGCACCTGGACTTTTCCTGTAAGAAAAAGGCTGAATTCTAAAACAAAAATGTATTTGTAAAGGTTTCCATTTCTGGCAAGCATACAATTCTGTTTCTTAGCAATAATTCTTACAATCTGATGAAGGGACAACATAATTAAAAAACCAAACAAACCCTGTTTCCAGGATACCATTGTCTGACACAGCTTAAGTGCTGCAATATACTTCACGTGTACTGTATCATCACCTTATTTGCTGAGCTGTGACACTGAGCAGCTGATTCCCTACACAGCAATGGAGTCACGTCTTTTCATTAGAACATTCTTCAAGTTAGTGTATGAATTACTGTCAGTGATAAGCAAGCCCTTCCCCACTTCCAAGATTAAAGATAAAATCATTTCTTTATCTGTTGTCTTTCAAGGTACAGTACAGACAGACCAAAAAAAAAAAATCTGTTTTTTCCCTCCACATAATCACTCATAGAATTTCAATTTGCATTTCATACACGCATACAGAGTTAGCTTAGCTGATGATCATGTATGTCATCACAGTTATTAGTATAGTAATTATTACCTTGCACTATGAAACACGGCTCCCTCCCTTTGGGTGCACCATTTAAGATCAGAAAGAAACCACTACTAGAAAATGGAAATGCCAAGTAATAACACTGAAGGTTTTCAACTGATAAAATGGTTGAGTCACGCTTTTACGCTTCCTCTGCTTTGCACCAAATCTAGGATGTTCTAGCATTTGTCAATCAGATCAGTACTTTGCAATACTATAGACACAAAAAGGCAAATCTTGCTCCGCCAGGTGCAGCTGCCGGAAGTCTCTATATGTGGAAGGCGTGATTTAGGGAGCCTGTACTACTGGCATGCACAGAGCCCAGCTCTGCTGGGGTTCACTGTGCCCCAGTGCACTTCAGGACTGCAAATACAGTGAATACTACTGCAGCCCTGAGAACAGAGAGAGGTTACTCACCCTGTGCAGTAACTGTAGTTCTTCGAGATGTGTCCCCCTTTGGATGCTCCCCTTCAGGTGCACGTGTGCCCCACATGCCTTCTATCGGAGAATTTCATTAGCAGTATCCATTTGGCCCATGCATGCACTGTTGATATTCTCGTGCCCTGCACCAAGGCTATATCAGGCTGTGCGAGTGAACAGCCCTCAGTACCTTGTCCATCACTGAGTCTCAGAAGGAAACTCCAAAGCAGAGGGGAAGGAGGGCGGGAAATGGATCACCCATAGGGACACACATCTGAAAGAACTACAGTTACTGCACAGGGTGAGTAACCTCTCTTTCTTCTTTGTGTAGTGTCCCTATGGGCGCTCCACTTCCGGTGACTCCCAAACAGTATCCCCATAAGCAGGGTGGGGAGCTTCAGAGTAAAGGCCGTTACAAAGGAAAGAGCTGCACTGCCAACTGCTGTATCACATCTGGAGGCATTCACTAAGGCATAGTGTCTGGAGAAGGGATGTGCCGAAGACCATGTAGCTGTTCTGCAGAGCTCAGAAACTGGGACTTTTTAAGTAGAGCCACAGATGTAGATTATGACCTCATTGAATGAGCTGACACGCCAGACCGGGGGGGGGGGGGGGTTTGTTGGCTGCACTGTAACAAGGTATAATACACCCAGAAATCTATTCTGAGAGCCGTTGGCTAGAAATGGCAGAACCTTTGATCTGTCTGCAAACTAAACCAACAGTCTAGGGGATTTACAAACTAGTTTAGTTTTATCTAGAATGCCCTCCTGACATCTCCCTGTTGAGAACAGTCTCCCTGTTGGAATTGTACAGTTTCAGAAAGAAAACTGATAGGTAAATGACCTGATTTAGACAAAACTCAGAAGACACTTTAGGGAGAAACCTGGGATGCGGCTCTAGGGGAACCTTACGCTTATAAAATATTGTGAAAGTAGAGCCTGCCATTAATGCCCCAATCTCTCCGACTCTACGGGCTGAGGTAATAGCCACTAGGAAGGCTGTTTTCATAGACAAATTCAATAAGAAGCAGGTCTCCATTGGTTCAAAAGGAGACTTCATATGACTTTTAAGAACCAGATTCAGGTGACAAGCTGGGGAGGGACTTTCACCTGTGGGAAGAAATTTCCCAGACCTTTCATGAATCTTGCAGTTGCAAGGTGAGCAGACAGGGAGAGCCCCTCAATAATGATATGAAAAGCTGTTAGGATAGCCAGATGAACCTTCAGGGATTTTAGTAACAGTTCTGGATTTTTTTAGTTGCAACAGGTATTCCAGAATGAGCAGAAGTGAGGCAGATTCAGGGACAGCGTTCTGGAATTCACCCAAGTGATTAAATCTTCTACCAGAAATACTTTCAAAAGTGGAGAATCTTTCCTACTATTTAACAATATGTGTTGTACCTTTGCAGAACAGGACAACTGTAGCCCAGCGAACCATTGAGGAGCCACGCCTTGAGGCAGCAAATGCTCAGATTGGGATGCAGCCTTCAACTGGCGCCCTGGGAGAGAAGTTGAGGAATGATTGGAAGATTTGTCAGTGGATAAAGAGCTGGGTGGAACTGGTAAGGAAACCATGCAGGTCTTCACCACGTTGAGACAATTAGAATGACTGAGCTTGACCTATCTGATTTTGTTCACCACTGAGAATCAGAGATGTTGGGTGAAAAAGCGTAAAACAGCTTCCCCATCCAGGGAAGAAGTCCTCCAAAGAATTGCAACCTAAACCCACCCTTGAACAAAATAGATGGCATTTTTTTTTCGCTGCAGTGGCAAAGAAATCCACTTTTGGAAACCCCCAAATCTGAAAAATGCCGACCAGAACCTGGGATCCAACTCTCATTCATAATCTTGGGAAAAACACCTTCTGAGAGTGTCGACTGTGACATTTTGTCTGCCCGGAAGATACATTGCTGAAATTCCAATGTGATATTTTATGCACCAGTTCCATAACCATATCGCTTTGGCACAGTGGGAAGGGGATCATACTCCTCCCTGCCGGTTGATATAGAACAGGGGTTCCCAAACTTGGTTTGCGGCTTGTTTAGGGTAAGCCCCTGGCGGGCTGCGAGACACTTTGTTTACCTGAGCGTCCGCAGATACGGCCGCTCGCAGCTCCCAGTGGCCGCGGTTTGCTGCTCCCGGCCAATGGGAGCTGTGGGAAGCGGTGGCCTCCGGAGTATCTACCTCTCCCCCCAGCTTAGTGTCATCTGCAAACTTGCTAAGGGTTGAACAAAACCGGCCCCAGGACCGACCCCGGGACACTCCACTTGATACCGGCTGCAAACTAGACATCAAGTCGTTGATCACTACCCATTGAGCCCGACAATCTAGCCAGCTTTCTATCCACCTTATAGTCCATCCATCCAATCCATACTTCTTTAACTTGATAGATCTGTGCCTGATAAGAGGCAGAAAAGGAAGGCAGGCATTTCTGACCACGCTGAGCTCCAACAGGTCGGTGTGAAGGGTTGTTTCCTGGGGTGACCATCTGCCCTGCACTGTTAAAAGTGTCAAGGTGCGCCCCTCATCCTAACAAAGATGTGTCTGTAGTCACAGTTACCATTGGCGTCAGTTGGAGGAAGGGAACCCTCACCCCCTACATTGTGATGGACATTCCATCAGTGTAGGGAATGCTTTACCTGCTAGGGAATTGACACCTGCTTGTCTAGACTGTATTTGTTTGGCAAGTAACCTGATCTGAGCCACCCTGGAAGCAGCAGAGGCATAACCTCGCATGCTCTGTCATGGAGGTGCAAGCCACCATGTGACCGAGAAGTTGAATACAGTTTCTGACTGAAGTCTGGGGGCTCCCTTGACTGGTTCTGATAAGGTTTGGTAATACCATGAATCTATCCATGGGAAGGAAGGCCCTGGATGCTAAGGAATATAGGGATGCCCCTGTAAATCACAAGTTCTGAACAGGAGACAGTGTGGATTTTTCCGCATTCAGCTGAAGACCAAAGTCCAAGAACAGAGAAAGTGTTGTCCTTGAGGCAGACAATGCCTCTTGGTATGACCAACCTTTGAGTAGCAAATCGGCAAGGCGGTTTGCCCGGGCAGCCTGATATTGCCTTGGTGCAGGCAGGAGGATATCAACAGCATATGCGCAGGCCAAACGGGCACTGCTAATGAAAATCTCTGATTAAAGCAGTGTGGGGAACACGCACACCTTAAGTGGAGCACCCATAGGGACACTACTTGAATAAGAACAGTAGCCAAAGAGTGGCTTTGCTTCCAGCCTGCACCTTTTGGGGATAGAGAAGATTCAGGGATGGGGTTATCCCCAATGTTTTGTAAAGTATAATTATTTTACTTTTATTTAATCTTAAAAAGATGGGAAACCAAAAGAATCTGAAGAATCCTGTTTTCTCTCCCATCTGATTTCAACACTGGGCTCAGAATCTTCCACAGTATCTCAATTTTATTTGGCTTTAAAGGAATACAATATTTTTCCCAGTTAGAGTTTACTTTTCTGCATTCCTGACTCTGTAGGCCAGCCAGGTAAGACAGTGAAAGACTAATTGAGAAATATTACTTTGTCAGCCAGGGCTGCTTTGTGAATTCCCTACGGATCAATTTACACTGGGAAGTGAACAGGGATTACTATTTACCATAATGAGGAACAGTGTATTAACAGTGATTGAGTACAGTAGATATTGAGGAAACAGTTTCCTTAGAGCAATTTGCAGCAATTCTCAACAGTCTCCATCTTATAATATGAATAAAAGAAAATACATACAGCAGCCCACTAACAACAATCTCTTCTTTCCCTTCATCTCCAACCATATCTGCAATCCCACAACACAAAACCACCTTGAATACCCATTTCCCCCCCCAGGCTGCAGGACTGAGAACAGCTCCAGTAGCTATGATATTGTACATCCCTACTCCCATGACCTTGCAAACTGCCTACTTTGTACAGCGATACTGCAGTAGAGCACTAATGTACAGGGCACCTAAAGAGTAACTTAGAACAAACAGCTTCCCTCAAACACCAGATTACAAGGGTCATTCAGATACACAGATACCTTATGGGGCTTATGGGGCTAATTATCTCCCAAAGTCAGACGTCGTCTCTGATCCCCTATCATTAAAGAGAGACGCTGACTTTTGGTACTATCTGAACTTTTAAACTCAGAAGGCAGATCAGCAGGTGGCTGGATACCTATGCGTCTACTGCAGTTACCTCAAATTTTGATAATACAGCATCCATCTGGGATAACTGGATGGGTCATAATGTGTAAACTACAGCTATAATTTCTAAATCTGAATGAAGTGAGGTTTCATTTGAACACCATTTCCTGTGGGGATATATATATATATATATATATATATATATATATATGTACCATAAAAACAATTGGAGATTTGTTTAATAAGAAAGATACAAGACAGGCAAGGTACACGACAGTGCTCTCTGTAAAAATACAAGTGAACTATGGAAAAAGAAAGAAAGAGTACAGAGTATCCCACTGCCCAACTGCTCTGGTGCACTGAGAGGGTTTTTTTGCTTTCCTTTGGGAAAAGATTTGAGTATTGACCACTTGGCACAGTTACAGGGAGAGCTAAGGCCTTTGATCCCTTTGCATTACCTCAGGTGACAGGCTTTGCTTTCTTCATCTCTTACAAGGTGGAACCCAACAGTTCAACCACTTGAGAACTGGGTCTCTGGGTTGCAGCCCCCATTTCCCAAATGCACTAACATGACAGGCCCAACTGCATTCAGCCCGTGCAAGAAACATTCTTCCAGGAGCTTATGACCAACAGGTGATTAATGTGACTTAAAACAGCTTCGTCAAAACAAACGTATCCACCCAAAGGTACACAGCAATGAGAGAAAAGGGTTAAAAACAACAAAAAGCCTGTCTCTTACCTAAAGCTTTTCATTTCTCTCAAACCTTGGGCAAGCCTAGCTGCCCCAGACCCATCCCGCAGGGACTGCAGGTCAGTCTGTTGGCTCTCCACGAACAGACTCTGAGGTTTGAACCCCCTCCCTTGCTAGAGAACAAGTTTTTAATTGTTTAGTGTTCTCTTGATCTTAGACCCTCAGTTGTGGCAAACCAGCTATGTAACATTGCCTGGTGCCTGAAAATAGCATCTTCCCAATGAATAGTGCAGCCACTGTTTTCTTACTCCCCTCAAGTTTATCCGAAAGGCATCTTACCTCTTACCTGCTTGTTCTTCCTAACAGCACCTTTTGATTCAACTCCATGTAGCCATAATATCATGCAGGTAAACTGAAGTACCCATAATAGTCATAAAACATATAGTGTAAATGGCAGGATAAGAATAGATGAACAGTCATACTAGCTCAGACCAATGGTCCATCTAGCCTAGTATCCTGTTTCTTACAGTGGCGAGTGCCAGATGATTCAGAAGGAATGAACAGAACAGGGCAATTTTGAGTGATTCATCCCTTGTTGTCCAGTCCCAGATTCTGGCAGTAGTTTTAGGGGCATCCAGAGCATTGGCTAATAGCCATTGATGGACCTGTTCTCCATAAACTTATCTAATTCTTTTTTGAACCCAGTTATACTTTTGGTCTTCACAACATCCTATGGCAATGAGTTCCGAGGGTTGACTGTGCTTGGATCAATGGTCCAATACGGGGAGATAAATCCTAAACTCTCAATCCACAATGTTGCAATTTCCCCACTCTTCCTACCATGTATGCAAGTTAATGAAGCAGTGGCATCCCTAGCTGTGGCTATCTCGACAGGTGTATTTTTGCCACACAGTCTTATTACTCAAGAGTAGCGATTATTTTCAATTGTGTTTTTTTTCCTTAAGATCACATTTACATTATTGGACCTGGCAGCCACTCAGTGCAAGAATGCTGAGACTAGTCTAATAGTTCATACTCCTAACTTGCCAGTGGCAGTAGAGAATCCCATTGGGAATGATCCCGCAGTAAAATGTCAGTATTAAGTAAGGAGATGCACACACCATTTTGCAGCATAGCTGTAAAGCCACTTCCCCAGGGCTTTTCTGCATGAACAAAGAGCTTCAGAGGTCTGAGTGCATCTGCCCAGCTCTTCTAGTTCCACTTGGTAACAACCCCGTCTTTTGTTTTTGCTCATGCGGTCTCTTGGATCCCATTTACAGTGACTATATGAGAAACAGGTTTTTCAAATAACTGAGTTTCTTCCAATTTACCCAGAAACCAATCCCTAAATTGTGGGCAGATACAAATCCTGTCAATAGTGCCTAAAGAAACAGGTCTCTTCATGTACAGTATTACTAAGTCAAAGCATTTCTTGGTTGAGTGCAACAGACAGGGTAAATCCTTAAAACTATGTACTAGCAGTATTAAGCTGCTAGATCCAGGTATTGTTCTTCCCATTATCCTGTCCATATTGGCAGTAACTCCTTCTGTAACAGCTGTGCATGCAAGTATAACCAGATAATATACCTTATCTTTCAATTGTCTGCTTCAGAAGTCCTACAACTGTTACCTTTAGAAAGGCTCCAATTAGACAAGTTAGACTGAATCCAGTGTATTCAATGAGGGATTTTGAGTGTAATTATTTTTTATTTACAGTATTCCAATTTTAAAAAGGTGCCTTTCACACAGTAAAACAAAAACTTGCAGCTAACCCCTCAATGTCCAACAAAATGGGACTCTCAACAACCTTCCCTTTAAATTCCCCATCCAAACACAGACCTCAACCACCACCAAACCCCTCCCGTAGTCTGGATTCCTTGGCTGAGTTATGAGGTGTTTGCAGAAGTTGAGTCCATTTTTTAATTAATATTTATATTTAAAGACCTCTTCCATTGGTTCTTACGTCATCTCAATAACAAGTGGATATATCCACTGCCAGACTTTATTTTAAGAGGTTCGAAAAAAATCACAATATATAGCCCACGAGAAGACTGTTTAGAGCAGTGTTTTTCAAAGTTCGGGTTGCGACCCAGTACTGGGTCACAGCATGTAAAGCACTGGGTCGCCTTGCTCAGCACCCAGGGACCCTGGCAGCTCTGGTCAGCACTGCAGACCAGGACATAAAAAGTCACGGTGGTGGTGCTGCCTAGCTGAGGCAAGCTAGTGCCTACCTGCTCCAACACCGCGCTGCTCCCCGGAAGCGGCCAGCAGCGGGTCCAGCTTCTTGGCAAGGGGGCCACGGGGCACTGTGCACTGCCCCCGCTCCAAACACCGGCTCCACATTGACCAGGGCGGGGCAGTGCGGTGCCTGCGGGCAAGAGCTGCGCAGAGCCGCTTGTGTACCTCCATCTAGGAGCTGGACCTGCTGCTGGCCACTTCAGGTGCAGCGCAGTCCACGGTGCCAGAACAGACGGGAAACCTGCCTCTGCACCCTGGCTGCACCGCTGACTGGGAGCCACCAGAGGTAAGTCTGTGCCCCAATCCTGTGCCCCAGCCCTGAGCCCCCCACAAACCTGGAACCCCTTCCTGCACCCCAACCCCTCCCAGAGCCTGCACCCCCACCCCAGAGCCTGACCTCTCCCGCAGCCCAACCCTCTGCCCCAGCTTTGAGCCCCCCCACACCCCAAAGCCCTCATCCCCAGCTCCACTGGGTCGTGGGCATCAACAATTTTCTTCAACTGGGTCCCCAGAAAAAAAAGTTTGAAAACCACTGGTTTAGAAAATGGTGATGGCTGAGAAGATAGTAAGTGGAAAATACAATAGCATACCGTATTTGAAAATATTGCCATGGAAGATGTTCAAGTATATTGAGTCTTTCTTGAACCTATGTACACCACAAAAAGGAAACAGAATACAAAGACTTCAAGTTTCCTTTACATAGTATGACTGCTTTCTGCCATAATCCAGGAGTTTTGTGTTTAATAATGTATAAAATGTGTGAATTCATGTATGGAGTTTAAGAAAGTTGGAGACCAAGTCTAACTACCTCGGAAAACCTCTAATTATTAATAATAGGCTGCACTTCTAGAATGCCTACTATCCAAGATATAGAGATCTACATATATTAATGAATTTTTCTTTACTTTAGTACTCCCACAGGGTTCGGTATTATTATCTTCTCAATGAGGAAACTCAGACATAGAAAGGTTAAGTGTCTTGGACAGGTGTTCTGTTACAGAGCTGGGAATTGGACACAAACCTCTTTACTTGCAGTTTTGTGCCTTAATCATAAGATCATCCTTCTCCCAGAATTTCCATAGTTCCTTAAAAATGATGACATGTCTCAGACTGCATTTTTAGTCCCTAAACTGTTGAAATTTGGATGATACAAACTGCTTCCAAATCCCATTTTCATCAAGTCCCTGGACAAATTTCAACTTACACTGTAAGAAATGCAATCTGTTGTGCACTGAAGAACTTCTGAGATTTGATACCACTGAGGAGAATTCTGTAGGGCCCCAATTAATACTAAATGGAATCATAGGGTTGCTATATGTACTTGTTTATCATAAACAGTTTCATATGCAGACAGTTAATACTTAAGGCTGTCTGTGAGCCCTCTGCAGATCTTTTCATGTTCATGTTCAGATCAGAGGATAAAATTGTATTTATCTTGCTCCAGCACAAAAGAATGGGATTCTATTAAAGCAAAATTGTTCCCTTATTTCCTCCCCTCCACTGATTTGATGATCTCCATTGTCAACAGTATTCTTTCCACTCATGTGATCCTTTATCACACTCCCTCTCCCACCACTCTGTTCATACTGTTATTCCTCAACCCCGATTCATCCTGGCTTACTCAACTATCTTTGCTCCTGATTCCATGCTGGTGACAGTCTCTGGGGGAAGACCTGGGACTACATAGACTACCATCGATGCAGGCTGGATAAAAAGTGATAGTTTTTTTAAAATATTATTTTGAAATTTAAAATTAAATACAAGTTTATTAAAATTAAATTTTAAATTGACAATCCATGTTAAGGTCTAATCTATTTAAGTAACAAATTAAATACAAATATATTAAGTAGTACATATTTGCTGTCAAGTTTGAAAGAAAATCAAACCATTGAATTGGTGTAAGTCACTGGCTAAGCATCTAGAACCAGAGTTTGTTGACAAGCTAAACCAGCTTTTGACAGCAGCACACTCTTCTGCAGTTGCAGAGAGAGTATTTTCTTCATTTCAGTTTAAAACCTAGCAGTTCAACAACTAGTTCATTCAAAGTTAAGAAACCATTTGGGAGTTGAAACAGCGGGAAAGCTTGTTTTCCTCTTCCAGCTGTGAGAGGATGAGATCTACTAGTTCTAAAATCTTGAAGGACATAGTGACCAAAAACAATGTTAAATTCACTAACTCCAGATAATACTTCCTTTATTTAATTAATCAGTTTTAAATGCAAAACATGCTTTAATAAACTTTGATAAACTTTTCTTATGTTTCCAGAATATTTAAGATAGTCTTATTTAATAAAAAAAATTAAAGAGCTGGTTTTGTGCATTTTTAATTTAATTTGAATTTCCATCCAGGTAGAGCTTGACATAAATCACAAATAAAAAAAATAATAATAAAATAAGTAATAAGTGCATTATGCACAAATTTGTAAAATAAAAATGCAAAAATTAAGAATCTAATGTGTGATTAAGCTGTATAATTGCTTACATAAATGTGTATGGATATACTGTATCTTCCAGGTTAGCAAAAAACAGTACCAAATTGTGCAAAGACTACATTTAATAGCTAATAAACATGTTTTAATGGTTACTAACTGATGAGAATCAACCTTTCTTTAAGAAAATAACTAAAAAGTACAAATGCAAAACATGATTACAATTGATGATTGAAATCAAGTTTTCCTGCTTAATGATTTAAATCATGATTAAATTTGGTGAGTTAAATTGCCTTGATTTAAATCAATCCACTCTACTCAGATGCAATTTGCTTTCTCTTCAGTAATACTGTTTTTGTTGCTACCTAACCAGTCCTACTTCACCTACCTCATTGAATCCTGGGCCTAAAATTCCAGTGCCTCCTCCCTACCTTTGACTCCTTCCTGAAATCCTCTCCATCTCATTTCTCTTCCCAAAATCATCCCAATTTCTTCAAAGAAAAAATTCAATTATCGTCTCCTCAGCCCACCTCTCTTCCCCTTTCCATCAGTACTTAACGACTCTCTCTCTACATATACTCTGACTATAACTTTTTTTAAAAGTACCTTTGACCTCCTACTATTAAATGCATTTCTAGGATATCCATAATGATGGTATCTGGATACACTTTACACTCATCCTGTCAAGGACCAGAAACAATACCAGGGATCTAAGATCACCAAACCCAAAGCAGTAACAATTAACAGAATATACTTAGAGCATATACAGTAAGCATGTGAAATCCATCTGTATGAAATATTCATTAAGCTTTAAATAATTAATTAGCAAAAAATTCATAGTTTGTGGATGAAGAGAAAAAAGGGCAAAATTAATCAGTTATTCAATGTGAATGGATTTTCCCAGCTCTAATTCTTGTAGCTGATTTATCCACTGTTCTCTTTCTTACATATAACCCTCTGAAAGTCAATGGTGCAAACACATGATGAGTCTTTAAACAGGGCTGCATGCATATAAAACTGAAATCAGAATTTGGCCAGCTGATTCTAATCGATTAATTGGAAACAGCATGTTTAACAAAAAAATATGCTGTAGACATTACTTGCACCTTCAGCCCAATTATCTTCACAAAGTCTGTTTATTAATGTGCCTTTTCTTTCTGCAATTAATTCTGTTCTACTTCATAACATTTATCTTCATTTATTAAATTGAATTTCCACCATTTCTTGCTCTTCCAGTGTTCCCTGTCACCAAATCAGGTATTTGTGAATTCTACTTCCATTTTGCTAGCTTGATAAGAATTACCATTCGGTTATTGAGGGCCCAAAAGACGAAGCTGATACAATATCAAAGTTGCAAACAACCATTTAGCCAGAAATTTTTTTTGGTAATGTCTTTTTCAGATGATTGAGCTTTGTAAACCTCATTCATCTCTTTAAGCTCTGACAATCCAGTTTACAAAAGAGGATATTTAAAATGTAGAAAGTCTAAAACAATGCAAGAATGTGTACAGTTGGTGTATGCATAATAAAGGGTTTCTAATTCATCTCACCAACATGTACATCCACAACTTTTCAAATTCAAAACCCTCTGTGTGTGTCTCTTGAAAATACATAAGTAATTAAAAAGAGGTGATTTTGGTTCCAAATGAAAACTATTTGTCTGTTAAATGAGTGATGGGGTATTATATGAAATACCCTAGTTACCTTCCAACTAGGCATCATGTGAATTTGCCATCACTATTTTATATACTCTTATACTGCAAAAACGAAGGCGACTTATTTTAGCCAAAAATTGTTTTCTGTGGCTCTCTCCTTCAAGTATCTAGGCAACATTGGTATAAACAGAAGCAGGCAAAAGCTGAAGAGAACATTTGGACTTTCCAGTCACACACATGCACACACTCACACTCACGCATGTGTGTGAACACGACAGTCTCGCCTCTTCCTAGCAGATCAGAGGGGCCAACAATTGAATGGATATAGATACTGAACTATGCTCACACTCTTAGGGAGGATTGCTCCAGAACAGAACTGAGGCACAATGGTGAGGGAAGCTTTCACTGCTGCTGCCTTGGCTGTACTTGTTCTATGGGTAAATGAAAGCCACCGACTCCAGTCCTGTCAATGTAATGCTCATGAAAGTTACCGCAAATCATACAGAAAAAAATCTTCCTGTACCGTCACTTTCTCATGAATTGTATTAGATGCTTGTAAGATGTTACCTCAGCTGATTTGCAGGATTGGTACCACCTTTCCATCTACTTGAAACCAGGTTCTTAAAACAGAGGAGGATAATAAACAGCCACCTTTCAAAAGTGTTAGTGATATCTGCTAGCACTGAATACTCACAATCAAATACTTGTGAAAAAGGAGGGAATGAATAATCTCCTGTTTTCTCTACTAAGCATTTTCATCCCAAATTTCGAAATCTTGGGGGCATGACCAAATGACGAATAAGGGCTGACTAGCACAATTAAGTAAAGTGCATACTACTGTGAATAATCCCATTGGCTTTGCCCAATAGGAAAAAAATAAAAATGTTACCACCAAGTGGTCTAGCTAAATTAGAATATGTTAAGCATTTGGGGTCTGATCCAAAGCCCACTGAAGTCGATGGAAAACTTTATTGGAAAACAAGTTTTCCATTGACTGCAGTAGGCTTTGAATTCTGGTCTTTATGGATATATGGTAGGATACTAGTATAACTTTCTCATTAAGACATGAGGTCTCTTGCTTAAAGCCTTAGACCAATATCCTAATGGAATTTTAGGGAAACAGAAAAATCAGCTCTGCAAATTGCCTTTGCATCAATTCTTATATATTCTGTTATAATTTAGTGGATATGCAGAATGAGAGGTAGGGAGAAACAATCTAGAAGAGGAAAATTCTTGGTGTTGCTAACAGTTGCCATTACACGGATGTTGCCTATCTACATAGAATGGTGACAACTGAGTCACAGCAAAAAGGCTTTTTAAACAACATCTGCAACTACCAGAGGAGTGAAAAATAAATAATTTGAACAGGAATTTAAATGCATTTATAATTTATAAAAGCACTAATTCTTATCTAGTGGTTTCTGTACTCTCCAGTGGTCTTGACTGTAGTATTATTACAAGACAATCATTGACCCTTTAAGAAAATAAGTTATAAAGTAACTTTGGGTCTGAATAGTTTAAAATTGAGCAACAGTGATCAGCAGCACAGACTAACTCATACATAATGATGTAAAATTGTCCTTTCATTCTACAAACCAAAACCTACAGATCACCAAGATTCTGTTTCTGTCCAGCCTTTACCTGGTATTATGTACATTTTCCACCTAATTTTCAGAGCTCCTGAACAACCCACAGCTCACTGACATAACAAGAACTCCCACAGTCGTCCCTCCTGAGTGTTCCAATCATGATCAGAACCCAGCTTTTCAAAATTTAGGATGGCTTTGATCCAAAGATATGGGTACTCAGGACCTCCGAAAATCATGTAAATGGTTTGTGTAACCTTGACATATATAGACAGAGTTTCACAGGATACATAAAGAACAGACAGGAGGACTTTGAAACAATTTAACAGTGCTACTTTATGAGGGAAATAAACCAGCACTTCATACTTCAAATTACTGCATTTGAATGCCAGCTTTCCCCTTTTACCATCTCTAACCAAAGTGGTACAGACATGATTAAGCCTCATTTCTTGCAGTAAAGAGAATGCAGTATTTATAGCCCTGAACAAGTACAAAGCTATCAATGAAAACTTTATTTTCCTAACCTTTGCCCCAGTGTTACAGATAAAAACATGTGAGTGATAATATGGTGATGGTTGTTAAACATGTTCTTAACTATTTCCTTTCTAAAAATCTCAGCAAAAAAAGAAATGCAAATGGCAAATGTGAACAATTTCCATGTCACCAAAAATGCAAACTGGGCAAAATTAGTGCTATAACTGTGCACATCTAGGCTGAGTAGCACAGTGAAGAACAATGATGTCTCCCCTCATCCCCCACCCTCCCTGTAGAACAGCTTCATGGTAACTACAATTGCAATGCATTGAAACAATTTGGCACTCTTCATTTTTCTTCCCTATAGCTAAAATATAGTTTGCATGGATATGTGTGCCATATGTATTACAGGTGGAGAGCAATGCTACATCTGCAGTTTAGCAAAGTGTTTCTACTGACAGAGTATGTGTTTCAATTGCTTAATTTTTTCAGCTTTCTACCATTCTGTTTGAAATCCGGCAGCACTGTTCCAGGTTGAGTGCCTTTTATTAAAAGTTTGAGCCAAAACGATTCGCCATTTGTAGAGTCGTAGAGTCACAGAGTTTAAGGCCAGAAGGGACCACCAGATCATCTAGTCTGACCTCCCATATATCACAGCCACCAATTCCACAAGAGACTATACTATGATGTGCCATAGGCAGAGAATAGGAGGGACTGAAGAGTTAAAAAGTCCTCCCTAATTGCAAGTAGCCATGCTTAGCTTAGACGGCTAATTTGCAAAGTTGGTGAGATTTCCTCATTTCACAAGGTTAAATATGCATGGACCCTCCAAAATCATACCTACATGCATTGTAGAAACCTCTAGAACAGGGGTTTCCAACCTTTTTCTTTCTGAGGCCCCCTCCACATGCTATAAAAACTCCAGGGCCCAACAGGGAGGGGGGCTAGAGGCTCCAGGCCGGGGGGGGGGGGGGGGGGAAAGGGGGGGGTTGGTTTTTTTTGGGGGGGGGGGGGGGGCAGGACCTGGCAGGGCTCAGGCCAGCTCCACACAGTGCGATTCAGGGAGGGAATGTCACTTCCACTCCCTGACTCATCGCCACAGGCCACCCAGTCAAAAAGGGGGGAGGGGGAACTCAGCTCAAAAAGTTTGAAAACCACTCAGGGTGCAGGCAGGGGGCAGCTAGGGGCTATGCACAGGGAGCAGGTAGCTAAGGGAGGGGGTATCTACGGGCTGAGTGTGGGCAGGGGGGTAGCTCAGGGTGCAAGGAGGGGGCATCTAAGGGCTGTGTGCAGGAAGGGGCTAGCTCAGGGTGTAGGGAGAAGTATAGTTGGGGCTGTGCGCAGGCAGAGGTGTAGTTCAGGGTGCAGGGAGAAGGGTAGCTAGGGGCTATGTGCCAGGAGGGCCTCGCCCCCCACCCCATGCTCCCTGCTCCCAGAGGGCTCTGCCAGCCCCAGAGCTGGGTCTTCCTGCCCTGGTAGCTCCTACCAGCTGTGTGAGCAGTCAAAGGGAGCTGGGAGCTGAGAAGCAGCCGCAAGCCCAGGCACCAGTAGCAGCAGGAGGAGACGGGGGGCGGGGGGGGGGGGGGGGGGGGGGGGGGGGGGGGGGAGAAGAGATGCCATGGCTGCCCATCCATGGCACCAACCAGAGCAGCAGCCGCCCTGAACTGCCCGGCTCCAGCTTCTGGCCTCCATCCTGGCCTCAGGGTGGGGCCTCTGGAGGACTGGGGAAAAAAAGGAGATGGGGGGGAATTGCCCTGCTCTGGGTAAAGTACTGCAGCTGGGGGGGGGGGGCAACACCCCCCTTTCTGTGTGCTCCCAACTCCACCCATGGGATCCAGGCTTCAATCCGGAAGCTCCGGCTTTAGCCCTGCGGTGGCACCGGGGCTTGGGGCTCCGGAATTCAGCCCAGCAGCTCTGGGCTTTAGCCCCACGGGGGCACTAGGGCTCGGGGCGCCAGGCTTCAGCCACAGGGCCCCTCGGCCCCCTGAAACAACTCACAGGCGTCTGGGAACCTCTGATTGAGAACCACTCCTCTAGCATTTAAAGCCTAACAACCCTGACTTAGACTGTTAAGTCTGCAATTAAATACAAGAAACAGAGAACACCTGTAAGGATCTGCAACTTAAGTCTCTCTGATCTGTTTATCATGAAGAAAAAATATTATGTACTCAATTTTTTTATTATGCTAGAAATACATCAGGTATAATTAGCCTAATAGGTGTTCTGTTTTGTTTAAAAAACAAACAAACAAACAAACAAACAACCTACACATTTTATATTTGTGTACGGACAGCTAACTCAGGATGATCCTCTGTTAAAACAGAAACATCCTGGATAATACACTGGCTCTCATCCTGGAAAACTGGTTTGTCAAGGGAGAGGTAAAGGGAAAGAAGCCATCCTAAGGCACCAAAGCACCCAAATTCCAAGGCCAGAGGTACTGAGGTGTCAAAATAGATGCACTAAGATATTGTGGCACCAAAGGCAAGAACAAAAAAACTGCAAGGTACCAAAAGGAAGATGTTCTGAATTACCGTGAGGAAACCTAGCCTCAGTGCTATGCCTTGATACCTCAAGTCCAAAGAAATGAAACAAGGTGCTAAAGTACAGAGTCCAAATAAGGTACTGAGGCCTATGCAACAATGAAAGCTGCATCCATAAATAAGAAGACTGCAGGATGATTGTGACATTCTGCTCATGACACACATAGCTGTGAGCCACTATTACACCTCTGCCTCAGCAAGAGTGACCTTTGCTGGAAATTAGACTGTGTCAGCTCCCTGTCACCCCAGTTTGTCTGCTTCACCAACAAACTCCTTGAGAATCTGCCAGTCTACACCTTGCCTTGCAGGTAACAATCAGTGAACTCCACTTCCTGAGTTCCCCAAAGACATCTTCTGGCCGCGTCCAGTTCCTCTCACTGGACGATAGAAATTATTAAGCTGGCTGCCTCCAAAGACATGATGTACAACCCAGCCTATTAGTGTGGCTGAAGACTCACTTTACTTCATTATAACAGCACTGAGATGGTTTTAGTACAACTAAGAATAAGTATATTAACAAGGAACAGAGATTAAGTGATTCTAAGCAAGAGAAAAGAGACAGGTATGGTTACAAACAAAACATGCTTTTTAGTGACTACAACTTAATTTTAACAGATTACAATCTTTGCCAAAACAGTTTTCTCGTACCAAGGTACCAGCATCTCCAGGTCTCCAGTCCAGGGGATCCAACTGTCACAGAATCAGAGGGTGCTGTTTCCTTTGTTCCCTAAGCGATGGATAACTAGGAAGTCTTTTTGCACCCCTTATATTTCCCCAGAGTCTATTGTCTCTGCTTCAAGACCCAGGAAGGCTTCCTGGGGTGCAGATTCTGTCCCGCAGCGTGATCGCTAAACTGTCTTCTCTGCCACTTGCTAGCTTGATGGCTTTGTTTACCTTATATGAAAGTGTATTTTCATTGTCCTCTGCCTGCAATCAAACCAGTCAGGCAGATAAAGACACATTCCTTTGTCCAGAGCAGGTGGATTTTATGCACTGCCTCCCAAACACATTTTAAGAACATATTTCCAGCACACATATACAACTCTTTATACACAACCTATACATACATCACACAATATTTTTGGGACTAGTATTTCATCGGTTTACATCTGATACTTTACATGACACCTTTTAAATACACATTATGACAACATTAAATACACATTATGACAACAATGTGTTGTGAGTAATGAGTGTGCCAGGCCTGATACGAGTTACAGCATGGTGGGCCCTCTTGCCAGTTGGCATTGCAGGGCTCTTCGAGTCACAATAATATCTGTAGAGAAGCAGAATTCCAGGTAATTTTCCCTTTTCAATTCTCTAAAATAGTCTCAAATAGTTTTGCTACAAAATATATAGCATATGCAGAATACTTGATAATATGCCCTTTGTCACTCAAGAGCATGTAGCCATCCCAAACTCATGAAATTAACAGTTTCATACCAAACCAGCCTATCATTTATTCAATTTCACAGACACATATACATTGCATACACACATGCTATATATAGTAGAGCAATAGTAATGCCACAGTTAAAGTTGCAGTAGAATTTTCCTTTTTGATAGGAAAGTTCATCCTTTATTTTTCAGAAATGTTGTAAAAGTAACTAAAAACCTAAACAAGTTAAAGGTGACACAGTGTTTCAGTTTTTCATGTTGGTTTGATGCAGATCAGGTTCATACATACAGAATAATAAGAGGTCAAAAATGGCCACCTTTTAAAAACTGTAAGGAGATATACAGTTTTGCAAAAAGGATAAAAGAAAAGGTGATAACTTAGGATCTGATTTTTGCCTCTCACTTTATATCTGCTGAGAGGCAATATCAGTTACAAGTAGGTACGTATTCAATATTTTGTTCCTCCTGCAATTTTAAGAGTTACTGTTTTTAAGTACTTTAGCAGATTAAATACTGAGATGACTCTATTCACACTGAAGGCACTATGGGTATGGTCTACACTGCAATAAAACACCTGCAGCTGGCCCAGGTCAGCTGACTGGGGCTTGTGGGGTTCAGGCTGTGGAGCTATAATATAGATGTTTGGGCTTGGGCTGGAGCCCGAGCCCTGGGACCCTGCAACAGGGGAGGGCCCCAAGACTTGGGCTGGGGCCCAAGCCCAAATGTCTACACTGAAATTTTATAGCCCCACAACCTGAGCCCCACGAGCTCAAGTAAGTTGACCTGGGCCAGCCACAGGTGTTTTATTGCAGTGTAGACATACCCTCAGGGTATGTCTACACTACAGGATTAATCCGAATTTAGATAATTCGAATTTGGGAAACAGGTTGTATAAATTCCATTGTGCGCGGCCACACTAAGCACCTTAATTCGGTTTTAAACCACATTAATTCGGTGGTGTGCGGCCACACTACCCCATTAACTTAAACACAGTAATTCGGTGGTGTGCGTCCACACTAACCCTAATTCGAATTAACAAAATCGATTTAGGCTCTACTCCGTTCGTCGAGGTGGAGTACAGAAATCGATTTAAAGGGCCCTTTAATTCGAATTAACTGGCTCTGTAGTGTGGACGGGTGAAGGGTTAATTCGGATTAAGGCAGCTAAATCCGAATTAAAGTCCTAGTGTAGACCAGGCCTCAGAGACAGAATCATCAGTAGCTTAGGTTACACCTCCCTGTGCTTTATATCATGAGTTCCAACCTCACTTCTACTGACTGCAGTTTATGGTTGTATCAGGGTGGATAAAAATTAATTTAAATCAAATATATTTTTCTTTTTAAAAGTAAAAGTAAAAGTAAACCTGTTTAAAATTACATTTGAAATGATGACAACCCATGCTAAGGTTGAAACTTACTATAATCTATTACAATCATTTAAATAAACATATACTGCATCAATGAGCCCTCAAATTCTCAAATTTTAATCATATACAGAATCAGGAGAAAACATCTTTAACTTTTGAGGTCAACTCAAGCATTGTAAATGCCACAATGTCACATGTACTGCATGAAATAAGTATCTGCTATTTTCAGCCTTTACAATGGAGTGAATGCTGATAGTTACATTTTCCCAGTTTCTGTTGCGCAGAAAAGCTTTTGCCTAAATTTCTTTTAAATTTCACTTTAGCCAGCAGGTGCAGAAAGATCGTTCTCTTCATTTGGACTAGTTCATTCAAAGTTGAGAATCTGATTGGGAGTTGAGAAAGCAGGAGGTGCTTGTTTTCCTCTTCCAATCTATGAATAAACAGCAGGTGGATGAAATCTACTATTCTGATAAACTTGAAGGACATGTGGCCAACTTTTCAAAAGCATTTAGGCACCTAAAAATGCAGATAGGTACCTAATGGTATTTGCAAAAGCACCTACCTAATACAGAGAAGACACCTGACACCTGACTCTGCTCACATCCAGTTTTTAGAACAAACCATATTGTTTGAGATCGACCTGGGGCAAAACCTGACATGACACTGATGCTTCCTGGCGGTACCCAGGGGGGTGAGGCACCTCACTACCACCTGCCCTTAGCATGAGAAAGCTTTGTCTGTGCCTGCCAGGGGTCAGCTCCCTGACTCCATTAGCCACAGGTAACACAAGCCCTCCCCTCTAGGCCTCACAGGCCCCGCTGTGGGTAAGCAATAGGCACAGTCCAACCCCTGAGTTCTCAGAGTGTCCCCCTGGAGTACCCAACCTCTATTCCACTGAACACTCACAGTATTTATGGAAACACTATTCCCAAAGGAACAGTACACCTCAGCTTACAGTCATACATTAGGATCACTGCTTAACTCACAGCACTTAGATTTATGCAGTGTTGTTGTAGCTGTATTGGTCCCAGGGTATCAGAAACAAGATGGTGAGATAATATCTTTTACTGTACCAACTTCTGTTGTGAGAGACACAAGCTTTCAAGCTTACATAGAGCTCTTCTTCAGGTCCTTAAAAGCTTATTCCCCTCACCCACCTAAGGTAGTCCAATAAAATATATTACCTCACCCACCTTGTCTCTCTGAGCACATAGATTTGTTTATAGTGAAAACAAGTATAAGTTTATTTAACAAAGAACAGAGATTCAAATACAGTAATTTCTGCTTAAAAGCAACCTCTGGTTCCCAGCAAAAAGTTACTATTATACAGAAGTTGCCAATAAGTGGAAGGCACTGTTTTCAGGAGGATACATAGAAAACCATGTGCAGAATGATACATTTGTAGACAACAGAAATTGTGAAACTATTTATTAACTGTTCATTGACTGTCAATACTAAAGAAGAAAACCAAACATAATACACAGTGATAGATACACTGTAAAGTGTACCACAATGCTTAGAGCAAACTTAGGAAATCTCAGCTTGCTATGAGTCACAAGGACTACAGCAGCACACAATTCTATACAGGAAAAGCATTTTAAAAACACCAAGGAAAACTTATAAAACACTTACAGTATAACATCTCAGTCTGCTGAACAGCTCTGTACTTGCAGTCAGTGCTCCTTACATGTCACATCAATTAAAGCAGCATAAGATTTTACCAATAAATAATGTTTTTGAGAAAAAAAATGTATCCAATGTTGTCTGCTTTCTACAGTTGGCCATCTCCATCTGTAAATCCTTTTCAATTTTGTGTGTAGGCTTGCAACAGTTCTCAAAGCCATGACTCTGGCATATCCTGTGAAAAACATCCACCACACATAGCTCTGTGTGGGAAAGCTCTTTAAGTTTGTCACCCAACACACTATCCTCTTGTGCCTCATCAGCCTTTGGTACAGGCACTACTGTGTCCGGAAGTTCGGCATCAGAAAACTCACCTTCCATCTCCAAATCACTGTCAAACTCAACAATAGCCACAGATTCTTCTGCTGTTAGATTTTCAGAAACAGACATGTTGGCCAGCTCATCAATGTTCACCAGGCCATCCTTTTCTGTTGATGAAAACCCTTCCTTTCTGAAGCAGATTATAACAGTCTGTGGGAGAACAGTGGCCTATGACTCCTTAGCAAGATAAAGTGCATCAGAGGGTTTTTGTTTTTTTGGCAACATCTACCACTGTGCAAATCAGCATCCAGAGAGCCAATGAGCCATTCATTAAGATGAGAGCAGCAGTGATCTTTGAAGTTTTTACAGGCAATAAACACCCAACATATAACCAACACAACTTTACTTAAAAATTACTCTAGCAAAATACAAAGGAAAATGCCACAGATTAATATAGGTTAAGTTACATATGAACATAAGAACGGCCACAGTATGTCAGACCAATGGTCCATCTAGCCCAGTATCCAGTCTTCTGATAGTGGGCAGTGCCAGATGCTTCAGAGGCAATTTCAAGTGAACCATCCTGTCATCCAGCCCTAGGTTCTGGCAGTTGGAGATCTAGGAACACCTGGAGCATGGGGTTGCGTCCCTGACCATCTTGGCTAATAGTACTGCTCTACAGCCAAAATGCTTCTGAAATAAATGTAGTCAAACTTTACTAATTCTGGGTCACTGAGAATGAAAATGATGCTTAAAATTGTTGATTGGCTCTAGTTTTCAAGATATGCTATTGGGTCAGTATATACGACCCTTGACTTGGGAATGGCGGAGGATAAGTGAGTTATAAAGGGAAGGGATCTCAATTTAAACCAGAAATGACTAAAATACATCTTTGACTGGATCTATGAATAAATCTATGACTGGGGTTGGACAGTACTTGCTTTTTAGGCAAAACAATGAATGATGCAATCTGAAGCTGGTATTGCGTCATACATGATATGAATTGCATCATGTTATTCCTAGAAGTCATGGATGATGCAATCATAACGAAGCTTACATCACTCTGCTGAACAAATTGCCCTATATCAGCTCTAGAAATCATACAGTGTCGTGCTCTCTTATTTGTCAGTGTTTGATTTTGCAAAGGGACACATTTCTGTTTAGCCAAAGTGAGCAGAGATGCCTCGTTCTTGTGTGAACAGTGCAGATAACTTCTGATATGTTTGTGGTGAAGTGACTTTTGCATCACAAAAGCGCAGTATAACCACTATGGTCAAGAAAGCCTATCACCTTTATTTTGGCTGCAAAATTGGAGATCAGGACAAGAGGTGGGCCCCACACATATGCTGCAACACTTGTGCAACAAATCTTTGCCAGTGGTTGAACAGGAAAAGGAAATCTATGCCTTTTGCAGTGCCAATGATTTGGAGAGAGCCAACAGATCATACCAGCAATTGTTACTTCTGCATGGTGCCATCAGTTGGGAAAGGTGTGTCAAAGAAGAAAAAGTGGACTGTGCATTATCCAAACATTCCATCAGCTATACGCCCAGTACCCCACGGAGAAGGACTGCCGGTTCCTGATGCACCAGAATCATTCTCACTTGAGTCAGACGAGGAAGAGGAAGAGGATGAAACTTCTGGTCCTGAACCATCAGTGTCACAGGACCCACATTTTCTCCCATCCTCCTCCTATGAACCACACCTCATAACACAAGGTGAACTGAATGACCTTGTCAGGGATTTGGAACTACCCAAGAGTAAGGCAGAGTTGTTGGGCTCCAGACTACAGCAGTGGAATCTCCTGGCAGGTGATGTTAGGGTTTCCATGCTCCGTGACTGTCAAAAGGATCTTGTCCCATTCTTCTTCATGGAAGGTGATCTTGTAGCCTGCAACAACATCGATGGTGTGATGGCAGCCCTCAACATCGTTCACGATCCAGATGAGTGGAGACTGTTCATTGATTCATTGAAGATGAGTCTTAAAGCTGTTTTACTGCATAATGGCAATGTTTTGCCATCAATTCCAGCTGGTCATGCAGTCCATATGAAGGAAACCTATGACAACATGAAACAACTTTTGAGGTGCATAAACTATGACCAACATCAGTGGCAGCTTTGTGGCGATTTGAAGGTTGTTGCTCTCTTGCTTCGTCTGCAGACTGGATACACAAAGTACTGCTGTTTTCTCTGCGAATGGGATAGTCGTGCAAGAGATTCCCACTACATCAAGAAAGATTGGCCACTCCGACAGTCATTGGAGCCTGGGAGGAATAGTGTTCAGCATCCACCACTTGTTGAATCAAGGAAGATTTTGTTACCACCCTACACATCAAGCTGGGTCTGATGAAGAACTTTGTCAAGGCCATTGACAAAACACAAGCAGCTTTCAAGTACCTCCGTGGAAAATTTCCAAGGTTAAGTGAAGCTAAGATAAAGGAAGGTGTCTTTGTTGGTCCTCAGATTCGTGAACTTCTTCGAGATGATACATTTGACCATGCACTGCGTGACAAGGAAAAGACGGCATGGAAAGCCTTCCAGTTAGTGGCAATAAATTTTCTCTGAAACAACAAGGCAGACAACTACAGGTTGTTGGTGGAAAACCTCCTCAAGGCATACAAAAGCCTTGGTTGCAACATGTCACTAAAGATACATTTTTTGCACTCTCATCTACATTTTTTTCCACCGAACTGCGGAGCAGTGAGCGACGAGCACGGCAAGCGATTTCACCAGGACATTGCAACAATGGAGAAACGCTATCAGGGCAAATGGAGCCCATCAATGCTTGCAGACTATTGCTGGACAGTGACAAGAGATGCTCCATTTAATGAATACAAGAGACAAGCCAAGAAGCGCCGAGTAGACACTGAATAGGACTAAACTATGTACATAGTAGTTTTTTGCCTTTTGTTTCATAATAAATTTTATTTATATAACCCTTTGGCTGATTTTTAAAGTGTTACATAAACAGGACAGGTGAAATATTATCATGTAAAGCAACCATAAACACATGAAAAGACCTAGGTTTACAATTTATGATTAAAACTCTACTATCTACACAATATACATAGACCTAAAATGTAAAAACTTAAATATCTTAGAAACAGTAGCCAATCAGTTGTTTTAATTGTCATATTTGAATTCAGCACATCAAAATACATAATAAATAGCACATTTTATCTCTGAAGCAGACGACTTCTCAAAAATTGTAGACCAGTGAGCCATTGATGGAGCTACCCTCTCCATGAACTTACTTAGTTCTTTTTTGAACCTTGTAAACAGTTTTTATAACTGTACCAGGTCTGTAGACGGTGCTGCAATAGTTCAGCTAATTGCTACAAATTTCAACAGCAACATAAACCTAACCAACACTCTTAGCATTATACACAGATCCATCCCGTCCCTGAGTGCAAACTCACCATTAAGTTTATAGTCCGGGGTCCTCCCTTGCATTGGTGTACTGGATGAGCAGGCTTTGTATAATGACCCGCTTAGATTGCACAGTACTAGCTAGTAATAACAGTTATTCCATCAAAGACCCCGATTCTGACAATACAATGAATCCCTCCTCCCACCCCCATTTTCTTCTTAGACTTAATGTAGCCACACCAAGTCTCAACGCTATCTTCAACCCAGAGGGGATAGCCCCAGGGGCAACTCACTCTTTCCTCAAATCAACTGAGCCAAATTCAAAACTGCGGCATAACCGACAGGCGCCGGTTTTTGTTCTCAATACCTAGCTGTGGGGAAGGAATCAGTGAGCAAGGGCTCAGCACTAACAAGTATTCAACTGCAGTGTAGTCTTAATCCTGATTACATATCTTCAACCCCAGCAACTCAACAACAGAGATCTGGTCACAGCTTTTCCTTGGCCCAGACTCCAAAGGGAGTAGCAGCTCTCAGTTCTAGTTTACACACCAAACTGGAGCCCACCGGCTCCCATCTGCAGCCTCTGTCCTGGAAGCTCAGTCCTGGTCCAGAGGGCTCCCACCACTGCATTCTGGAATTTATAATCTGTCAAAGCTATAAAACATACCCAGAGTTCGGTCTAAACAGAGTATCCCTGATAGTGTTCAGAGGCTCCTAAAATGGGGGCCTATACACTGAAAGAAGAATTATTCCAGAGGACATCTTTAGTCAGACTACTTTTTCAGTGGAAAAAAATTACCACCCACTATAGATTTTTCAGAATAATCAAGTGTTTTTCTAATTCCTTTAATTCTTTTTTGCAGTCAGTAAGCCAAGTGGCTACTCTGTACAAGCACAGGCATCCTTAATAAAGCAAATATCTTTAAAAAAAATCAACGACTGATTCTATAAACCAGCATTTGGCCAGATTTATTTATTATTGCTTAACAAGTCCTCCAACTCGCATCAGATGGGACTTGCTAAGCATCCATACAAGCAGCATCAGATTGGAAGCCATGGGGAAAGCTGTAACTTAAACATTTAAAGACCAGCTTTTACAAAAACATTATCTTTACATTAACACTTATAACGCTTTCTAACTTGAGATGGCTTTTCATTTTGTTTCCCCAAATAAAGCTGCCAAGTGTTCCATTGGGTGCCATATTCAAAATACCAAGGGACAAATCCAAGGCCTCCTCCTAAACACGAAGGATTCTGCACAGGCAATGACTGTGCATGTTTAGGTTGCTTATAACTTTTCACATGCACTCTGACAGCGTTCAAGTGCCAAACCTAATCTCTCGCTAGGCTGGTTTGCCATTATGTTGAGCTCACTTTTGGCCATGTTGAGTTTGTAAGCTTTCCTCCTCAACTCTCTCCATTCCCTCCAATGCTGTTGATAACGTTACCAGCCTCCCTATCACCCAGAGCTATAACCTGGGGCTTGTCCTCAACTCCTCCATCAGCTTCTCTGCCAACATCCAGACCATGGTAAAATCCAGTCATTTCCCTCCCTGCAACACTGACGCTTCCTCTCTGTCCCAATAGCTGTATCACTCACTCTTGCCCTCATCATCTCCTGCCTTGACTACTGCCATCTCCTCCTCTTTGGTCTTCTCATGCTAACCTCGCCTCACTCCAGTCTGCCCACAATGAAACCACTAAAATCATCTCTCTCACCTAGTGCTTTTACTGTGAACCCTCAAGCACATGTCTCTGAACTGGTCTTTCTTCACATTCCCCCGTACCGCTCTCTGCTCAGACTATGATGCCAGCCTCAATAACCCCTTTGCGTCCTCCTCTCAAGTATTTCTGTGTCCTCGTCCATACTACTCCCTAATACTAGGAACGCCTCCCCAAGTACATCTGACAAACTAGCTAATTCAAAACCTTCCCAAAAAATCCCACTATAAGAAGTGAGGGGGAGGAAAATTTAAACAAGCACCAAAAAACAAACACACAAAATCTAACAAAGTTTGCACGGCTTGCTGTTTAAACATGTGATTTTATTGTCACTTTTGTCTTTCCTCTCATCTTCTCACCTTTCTTTGGTTTATGATCCCTACCTGCAGCATCCTGTCCAATTCAGACTATACATTCTTCATGGTAGCTGTTTTTTAAAGATGCCCAGCATATCTGAGGCCTCCAAAGAGTTATAATAATTCATGAATAGTAAAATCCAAAGCTTACTCTTGTAACACAGCACTAAGTACTGTTTATGGGAAGGCTTTTTAAATAAAAAACATTGTGTCCCCATCAAAACAGTTAGTATGTTCTCTACTTACCCCTTCCTCCTCCCACTGTAGCCAGTTATAGGAGTTATTCATCTGTCAGAAGAAAGTTCTTATAACTTTCAGTTTTCCTCCTACTTTCTGAATTCAGAGAGTGAAATTACAAGCTTATTTTTGACATCTGTTTGATGGCTATTACTGCGCCATAGTAATATATTTAATATAATCAATATGGGGCTTTGATTTAGTCAGGCAGGAAAAGATCGCTTGCTGTCAGAAAAAGTCTGAATTCAGCTATTCATTGCATAACCCTTTTGGCATCAGAATTAGGCTTTAGTACTGTGATACACAAATATATTTCTTCCAACCTTCTTCACCCCGTCCCACACCTGCTTCCTTAATAAAAGATTTGCTCCAAGTAAACCAGTCACTAGCCAATTCAAAACCTCTCAGAGACAGGAGTAGGATATTAAGCCTACTAACCCTGACCTGTCTGTTCTCTCCACATACAGTATTTACACACTTTCATTTTCTGCAATGAAGTTTCCATTACCAACCTCTTGAGAGTACCCAGTTATTTTTTTTAAAATTGGGAATTCCCCCCTCTAAAGCAATATATGAGCTACAGGAGTCTCTGGCTACATTTAATGTTATTCATAAAATAAAAAATAATGATGCAGTATATACTATTAAGAAACAGAAGTGTTCCCAGCATCCAAGATTTATTGATGTACTTTTGGGATAATTTAATTTTCTGATACACCAAGTTCTCATTAATCTTCCAGTACTACAAGTCACTTCTTCAAACCATTCTCCTTTGCTGGTGGGACTAGCCAATATTCAAACAGTGTATACAGTATTTTAAAACATTTTTCTTAGTATCATATCTAAGTTCTCCCTTTACACCATTTCATACTATTGCTTCTAGTTAACCATCTCTGCAAAGCTTCTTCCTCTCCTTGATGTTAATGCCATTTTAATAATACAGTATCTATAATCTGATGACACTTCCACCTCCTTTCCTGCTCCCAAACCTACATATAATTAATCTCCTCAATCTCCTCTCACACGACAATTTCTCTAAGGACATTATGATCCTGATTGCATTTCTCAGAATTCTGCTTTCAGCTTGCAGTTTATTAATAAATCTTTTTTAATACTGGGGCACCCACAAGTGAATAGAAGAGCGCATACATAGAAACGCCCAGAACTATTTATTTACACCAGGAATGGATCCGTTCCCCTTTTAAAACAATGGAAGTATGGTAAGAAGTATGGTAAGAGGCTGATACCAGATACATTTTTCAGATAATCGGAGAAGTAGGAGCAGATAAGAGACCAGAGCTGTAGGTAGACAAGCCACATGAGAAAAATGCTAATGTAGGGCAGTGCTTCCCAAATTAAGAGCCATGGCTCTCTGAAGGGTTCCTGGGGGAGTCATGAGTATTTGGGGGGAAATTTAATCAATATGCCTGTTTTTGTTTTTTTTCTCATTAAGAGACTATTAAAGTAGGCTTACTAATAACCATATTTTCAAATTATAGTTTAAAAAAATCCAGATTAGATCAGTTTATATAATTAAATGAACTGTACGTAGTTGAATAAGGTCACAAAAACTTCTGAACTTTAGTGTCCCTCTTGAATCTAGCATCCTGAACTCTTGAATCTAGTGTCCTGAGTTGGTGTTAAAAACAAACAACCCTGATACTTGCTGTAGGGAGCCACCAAGTTTTAAAATATCTGTAAGGGAGTTGCAGTACTAAAAAGTTTGGGAACCACAGATATAGAGTCTCTGTGGTCAAGGAGGGGTGAATTTTCTTAGTGCAGACAAGACCAAAACATGGATGCTCACATATTAATTGAATCCTTCTTGGCTTTCCAAAGGAATAAATCGGCAGCAAAAGACAATACAAGAGCTGCTTTTCGTCTTACATCAGAGTTTGTTGATATAGTGTAGGTCTAGGAAGCTTCCCCAAGCCAAACTTTGGAAGTTCATTCTGCATCTTTAAATTAGTTATTCTTAGAAAGCAACTTTCACTAAGTCTAGTACCACTCACCTTTCAGCACTACCTAAAAAGCTGTAAGCATATTAGTTCTTGAGATTTTTGGACATATTCATTGGGACAGGTACCAAATGCATCTTAGGAGCCTCAAACTATGAAGAACAACCCTTGACACTGCCTCTCTCCCACATCCACACTTCATTTTGCTGCATCATCTGACCATGCCTGACTCAAAGTGATGCACTAATTCAGTACTCTATACCTAACTTCATCAGAGGAACATGGAAAGGCCAGAGCAGACTTGTTAATTTGCTCCCTATTCCAGGGTCTTAAAATCCTACTATTATATGTTTGTTCAGTAACATTTCCACAAAATTCAGACTTTAGGTATTTCCCTACTGAATATTACCATAAGCCCTTAATGTTCCCAACACTTCTTCCTATAGAATCAGCAATACTGTCTATTTCCTGCCAAGGCCTCCTTTTTGCTTTCTTTTTTAAAATAAAATAAAATAAAATAAAATAAAAGACCAAACATTGAACTGTGCCACTACTTACCCTATTGACAGTATAGGCAGAAAAGACATTTTTCCAAACACTTCCAGAAGTATAAGCCTTAAGTAATACCTTTATAAGTGAAACTACACTGGGACCTCTTATTTGATTGGAAGAGCAAAGAAATCATTTCACAACCTACTCTTTTCCAGAAAGGACATCAAGTGTGGTGCAGAAAAGGGTAAATAATGCATTTTGAGGTCACAATCTGGTTAATAAGTAATTCAGCACCATGGCCTCATTTCTTCAGCTGTCATCTCTGAAAACCTAACCTCTGATTTAGAGTGAAGTTACACATTTTACTTGTAAAGACAGATGCAAAGTAAGGGCTTATCTACACAGTGTCACAGTCCAGACTCCTGGGCCGTGATCTGTAAAGAACGTTGGGCTCTAACTGCCCTGTGTAGATCCTGCTGGCATGAACTAAAAGGTACATACTTCGCACTGTTTGAAAAAGGACTCAATTAGCACTACATCACCATGAACTAGGTACTTTTTAATTCACGCCAGAATAGTCTACCACAACACTTCAAAGCATTCTACCAGTCAGACCCCTTAGGCCAAACTATTTTGCAGTGTAGATAAGCCCGAAGTGTTAGTTTGGAGTATTTGTTTCCTTCTAAACCCTCCACTACCATTAAGGAGACAAGTCTTGTTCACCATTTACTGCACTTTTCCTTGGTTAACCTTGACAAAGATAAATGCACTGTGCAACTTTCCTGTAAGTATACTGAAGCTCTTGGTAAAGCATTGCATAAAGTACACATTCAGCAACTAGGATTTCCATTGATCCAGGTTGATCCTTCGCTTTACACAGAAGGATTACATTTTCAGAAGGGAATTATAGTTCAACAGTGGTGTATTTTCTCCACTGATGTAGAATTTGTTCACGGCTTTCTAGATGGAAATCTCAGCAATTATATGATACCATCTACAAGAAGACATATTAAAAGCTTATGGCCTAAAAATTATTGCACAGAAAATGACGAGCACTTAAAGTAATTTCCAACAAGTATAAGGTGCAGGAAGCCAGACCTGTCAGATAAAGGATACACTCAAGAGAAACTAAAAGGAATTTAAGGTCGAGTGCACCCCTTATGTGATAGGCCGGCTTCCTGCACCTCATGCTGGGTTGGAACCATGTGGTCCAACCATTCAAACCGGATCTCTGGGCTGCAGTCCCCCATAGCCCAACCGTGTTAGTGTCACAAGCCCAACTCTGTTTTTGCACCTGCGTGAGTTTTCCTTCAGGAGGCTGTGAAAGCGTGCATTGGCAGTGACATGGAAACAGCATCTTCAAAACAAAGCATAATTTATTCACTCTTCAAAGGTATGAGCATGTAGAGCAAAGGGTAAAACCAATAAAGGCCTACATGCATGTGTGTTACTTACACCTTGGTCAGTTCCCCTCAGCCAAGCTAACTCCCTCTGCAATATTTTGTGTTTTTTCTTTAAAGCCCCAGTTCCTGAAGTCAGGTGAATACATAAGAATCTCCACTTTCACTTTTTTTAAATGTTTCTAGCCCTTACACAGTTGCAGAGAAAAAGCCTCAGAATGTGACCCCTAAATACTCAAACATCAGAAGGCAAATAGAAGGAACCTACAATTTAAGAATCTCATGATTTTTTAAACCCCGCTCATTATTTGGGGGGGGGGACGACGACCCAATTCATGACTTTTGAGCATATGGATTGACAAT
Organism: Terrapene triunguis; assembly: GCF_002925995.2. Lineage (NCBI taxonomy): Eukaryota > Metazoa > Chordata > Testudines > Emydidae > Terrapene > Terrapene triunguis. The sequence continues at coordinate 5,092,887 of NW_020664377.1, forward strand.
CATGGATTCGGCCCAGTTCATGCAAAAACCATATACCTGTGCTCGTGCCTTGTTTATGTAAAAAGGGTAAGGTCAGAAAATTGTGCAGGGGAAGTTTTTAAACAGAGCACTGTTTCCTAATGTAGGCAAGCCCTTAAAGTTGGCCAAGGAAAGGAAACTATACATAGCAATACAAACTGAGAAAGTTGTTGAGAGACTCAACTTTCTTACAGATTCCACATTTATTTCCACTGTGATGTGAAAACCTATGAAGCAGAACCAACTCTAGACTCTTAAAAATAAATATAATCATATGCCTTGGTGAGAATAGTGACCTAGCAGGAATCTGGAAGCCATGATTCCTGGGTTCTGATGCCAGTGTTACCACCAACTCGATGTATGATCTTGAGTAAGACACTTATCCTCGCTGAGCCTCAGTTTACCCTATCTGAGTAAGGTCTATAGGAATATCTGTCTCTCAGGGGTTTTATGAGGTTTAATTAGAGTTTGTACAGCACAAAAGTCTTCAGATGACAGGCATTTTACAAGAGTAAAAGTATTATTAACTTATTTGTGTCAGTTAGAGTTTGTCCTGATGCAGATACAGACACACACTTCTCCATTACCACTCCTCAAATCCTTGCCTCCTCCTCTTACACCTCACCCTTAATACTCATATTTAGATTACTACAGTGTATAGGCATTAGGAAGGATTAGTTTTTGACGTAGAAATCACAAACTTTATTAAAGAAGAATTTCTCTCTCTACATGGATTATTTTTAAAGATACATTGTTAAGTAGTTAAGCCCAGAAATAGGATCAGCTTTATAATCATGGTAATTTGGAGGCAGCAAGTCTTGATTCTTAGGGCCAAATTCTCCTTTCTGCGCCCATGAGAAGAAGGAAGCCAACAGCAGCGGATATATATATAGCTATGAGGGTCCTGGAGGAAGATTTTTTGCTCCTATGTCTTCTCCTTCCTCCAAAACCCACCTAGTCCCTCTGGGGATACTACACAGGATTGTGCTTCAAAGGTAGGACAGCTGCTCTCTGCGGCATCAGCCTTCCTCAAAATTGTGGGGAACCCTCATGTAAATAAATGTAGAACAAAATCAGCATTGAATTTGCCTGGGCTCCCTCATCACGGCGGGAAAACCACACCAACATAAACAGCAAAGGCAGGCTTGAGTACCAGTGGGGACACCATGGGAGCGGTGCTTCTCCATTAGCCAGGCTGCTCCCACGGGGACTTAGGAATGAGTTCAGAAGCAGTAACAAATTGTCTGGCTATTAATTTTTGCTTATTTGTTTTTATTTGGATGAGAATCTCGGTTTCCTGGGGGAAAGTTTGTTATTTAAAAAAAAATATTTTAATAGGCAACCAATATAAAATCTCCTTGTGTGCTATTGCATTAATAAAAGCACAAGTCAAAAGCTAACTTGACAGGAGCAGGTCTAGATAAACTGACCCAAGATGAGCTCTTATTTATCACTTACATTGCTGCAGTGCCTAGAGGCCACAAACAGGCTGGGGCCCCGCTGTGCTAGGCTCTGTACAAACAAAATGACAGCCCCGTTCCCAATGAGATTACAATCTAAAAGAGCACTTACAGTCTGAAATAATTCTAGTTTATAACCCAATGCAAGCCTTCAATTTAAACTGATGGCAAATTTAAAAATAAACATCCAAGACAACATACCAAATTGCTGCTTCAGATGCTTATGGCAGACACAAAACTGGTTAGTAGGCACAAGCCCCATGAAAACACAGAACTCTACTTATGTTACATGTAGGGTGACCAGATGTCCCGATTTTATAGGGACAGTCATGATTTTTGGGTCTTTTTCTTATATAAGCTCCTATTACCCCCCCCCCACCCCCGTCCCAATTTTTCACACTTGCTGTCTGGTCACCCTAATTACATGCTAACAAGGAAACACAAGGGATGGCCAAAGAGACTGTACAGGTCCTTAAAATTCTGCAAGCATGTGCAAGTACAGTACAAAACCACACTGCGATAATCAAGAATATGATGGGAGATAAAACTTTATAATATGAATTACCAAGTCTTACCACAGAAGACCCCATTAAGAAACAAGTCTCAAGCAGCTTCATTCATGACACATGCAAAGTTCAGATATATATGTAAACTGCTTGAGTTCGCAAAACTGGACTAGAAATCTAGTGAAAAAGATATTTTCAAATATTTCAAGTTCTGACCAGAAATACCTTAAAGTAGCTCATCTGATTATATTTTGGTGTTTTGGTTCCTTCTGAGGCCACAAAGTGGATGGGTGGGAGGGTGAGGTGCAGGGGGGCATTTATTTGAACATTTCAGAGCCTCACAATGACTCGAATTAAAAAAAAAAAAATTGGGCAAGAGTTTTGGGCTTGAATGTCTTATGT
>NW_020664377.1:5095282-5143475 GCF_002925995.2 Terrapene triunguis
AAAAAAAAAAAAATTGGGCAAGAGTTTTGGGCTTGAATGTCTTATGTAGCCTAAATCAGTTTGCCCATACATACTATGAAGTCACTATGACAAATATACAACAATAAAAATATCTTTTATATATGGCTAAATAAGCAATTCACTAGTCAGGGAGAAGTGTCTTAGAGCCCCGACTCAGTCAGGTGCTGGGCTCAATTCCCAATAAGGAAATTCCCTTTGTTATCTGAGCAGGGTACTCTACCTTTTGGCTAGTCGGCTGGATCCCACAAGTTGTTTCTGTGGATGGGTGTACTCTTGCATTACACCATCTACTTACTAGGCAGCAGTTCAGCTCCAGTCCTGAAAGGGGCTGAGTGCCTTCCCAACTGGGACAGCGCACCCTGGATTCCTAGCATAATAAGGTCCTTACAGAGTATATCTACATTTGCTCAAAAAGCAACTGATTACCTGCCTATTCAGCTCAGCTGGCTAATAGAGTTTTTCCAATCCAAGGAAAGCAAAAGATCACTGATGCAATTAGGCCAAAAACAGATTAATCTCTCAAGATGCAAAGTTGGCTCCTTGCAGTCTCTGCAATCTGCAGTCTTATCAGTTTGTCCTTGTGTGAGTGGGGCATTCTATGGGAGATGTAGCACCCAGACAAGGAAAATAAGATGAAAAGGTTTCAGAAACAACATCCTGGAGACCAAATATATGAGGAAAAATAAGTAATTAGTTGACCTACTTTACCACTGGCAGTACTAGTCTATAGAACTGCTCTCTTCAAGAGCCAATACATTAAAAAAAAAAAACCCCAAGTACCAATAATCAGGCCTCATCTATATCTAATCAGAAAAGTTTAAACAAACTCGCTTGAACAAATAGCTGCACAGCATCTCTGATTTTCTACCTCAACAATCTCAAGGTTCAAGCAAGGCTTAGGCCTTTTACTTGCTAGATAACTTCTGCTGCATACAGAGTTGTAATCTGTCCTGCAACCCAGACCTGGCTTGGCTGTAAGTCAAGAATTTTAAACCATGAGTGAACTAGCCTGCTCCTACAGCAAGATTTGCTAAAAACATTTTTAAAATATATAATATTTGTACATACTCCTCCCACAATATAGCATCTCTCTCTATTGGAATACAAAGACATAAATTGATGTAAGCTTCAGACTACATTTTGATACTCTAATGTTAGGAAATGAAAAAGTTAGAGATTCTATAATAACCTTAATTTATTCGCACTGCACAGGTTTTTTGTATTAAAATATAATTAGTGGCATAACTAGTAATCCAAAACTTTAAATGTTGCATTTCCTGTCTTTTGAATGTTTAAAACTGTAACTTTAATACAATAGTCACATAAACGTTTGTGTTCTATTTCCCTGGATATTTTTAAGACACAGCAGCAGCTTTGACACTAATATTTCCACAGATTTCACTGTGGACTTCCACACTGTGTTGCATAGTTGAAAGTATACACAACTGTAGAAATTCATAGTGAAATATCAACAAATACACTCATCAATATTAAGTATTTACATTAAATTGTAGTCCTGTAAATAACAGAACTCTGACTAGTGGAAACATTGAATTTAAAGCACACCACAGATTTTAGTTTATTTCTATCTCCATTACTTCAAAAAAATGCACATTATTCTGGAAACTTATCCTCAGTGAAAACCCCTAACCTGGGAAGTTTCAATTTGTGAAGTCTAGCCATTTAAGTTGCAATACAGAGAAGTCAGTCTTTTTACAGCTAAAATATATATTTTTTTCCGTTAAAACTGATTAATGGATTTTACTCAAGTTCTTTAAAAAGTCACCTTTTGGCCTAGACCAGCCCTTTGAAAGTTCTGAACATCTGAAGGAAGAAGGTTAGAATGGAAGATATTTGCTGAATGTGCATCCTTCCTCCTCTTCCCACTGTCTTACCCTGCCACCTCTGCAGGCTCCAACTCTATTCTCTCCCCACAATCACATACCCTGCTACCACCACTATTCATATATGTAAGGGGGAGATTAGGGAACAATGCCATAGGCTCAGGGGGAAAACATGAGGGTCCTTAATTTGTGCCTGAAGCTTTCCACACTGCAGTGCAGATGGTACAATTTCATATACACACATGTTACACAGACACACACATCCATTTGTGAGGAAGCCAATCACAGCCTAAGCTTATGAGGAAAGATGGACAGCTGTATGGGTGATAAACAGGGGTGTGGAAAATGGTAATGAGTAAAGGGGTTACAAAAAAGCACCCCCAATGAAGAAATTCAGCCGTCTTACCCCATGATTTCCAATACCAACCATGGTATCCTTTCATCATCCATCTTTCTTCCAAGTGGTAAACAGTAAATAGAGACTTGCGACACAACGAATGAGGAAAAAAGTAGAGCCATATAGAGAGAGTCTCACACTAGTCAACACATCCAGTATAGGAAGCAGCCTATGAAGGTATGCAACAATAACATCCTATGAGCAAAAAAGTAAACAGGTGGTACTAAATCCCACTTACCAGTACAAGTAATAGGCTAAAGCCAACACAATCAGTGTAGCGCAAATTCCAGATAGCAGACATACTCCCGATTGGTTTGCCAACATCTTCCTTATTTATTTGTTTTTATTTATTTAAAAAAAAAAAAAAAAGAGAGAGAGAGAAAGGAGGAGGAAACCAGAACTGGAAAAACAAGATGACGTGAGTCTTTGCTAGAAGAACAAATCAGTCCTGACAAGGAGGAGGGATTATGATGACAAAAGCAAATCGAGGTAAATCTGGAAGCATTGCAGTTGCTAAAAACTGCCTCCTCAGCAACAGCAAAAGAAAAAGTCAGACATTGTCTCCAGTAGGCAACAGTGGCGTTCAGTAACGTAACTGAACTTAAAACAAAACAAAAAACCTCTTACCTTAAGAAATAAAGATGTGATCTGGGTATAAGTGGACTAATAATAAAATAGGAAATACCTTTCAATAAAAATTACTGTCAGGTGCTGTTGCTGACATACCAAGCCTTTGCTTTAATCCAGTAATCGGCTTACGGCAAATTACCATGCTGCAATCAGCTAGGTTCCTTTGCACTGTATGGCATGCATGTTCTACCCTGCTCTTTGGCACATTGTTTCAAGCTGATGAAGGACAACCCTAGAATTTAATAAAAATACCTCCTGCCCACCTACCAAAGCTTGTAACTTTTATATCAGTGAACACTGAATACAAGTTTGAGAGGGCAAAACAATAGAAAAAGGGAAGAAGAGCTTCGATTTGTCAGTCAGCAGAATAAGTGCCCAAGGGCCATGAAGGCTACAGTAATTGTGATGAGGTAAGTATGTCATCATACCTGGAGTACAGAACTGAACTTCAATAACACTTGGGGAGCATGTTCTCAGATGCCATATTGGCCTGAGGGAGAGTTGGGGCCCTGCTCCAGGGTCCCTGAGAAGAGTTCCAATAAACTTGTGAGCAGACCCTCCCCTTTCTTTTCTCCACACCAAATGAAGATGCTAAACTTAAGAAACATGAGCAGGGCAACGCAAGGAAGACTGCACCGCAGCTGCACAAACTCTAGCTGTTCCGTTGATTAACAGAGGATTCATTTAGTGTCTAGAGATAAGAGGAAAGAAACTTAAGATCATTACAGTAGCAAGGCATACCATGGCAAAGGAGTGGTTAAGGCTCAAAGGCCTGTAGCTGTTTTACCTTATAATCTTGGCAGTTTAGGTAAATGAATTCAGAACTGGAATACTGAATTAAGGCCTAGTCTATGCAGTTTTTATATCAGTATAACTATGTCAGTTAGGGGTCTGATTTTTTTACCCATGTAATTATACCAGTACAACCTTTGATATGGATACAGTTACACAGTTTAAATGTGCTTCTTCCCATATGGGAACAGTTAGTGGTAAAACTTGTGTGTATACACAAGGCCTTAATGGTTTAAGTGTAATCTGAGGTATTAGGAAGAAACAGTGTTTAAACTATGGTACTTTAAATAGCAATGAATTAGTTAATACAGTAGACGTAGACCCAAAACTAAATTCTCAGATCAAAGAGCATCAGCACTAAAGGCAGTTACTGGAATGCTAGTTAATGCTTCATAGAGCACTAGTTTCACTATAACTGGAGTCTAGCATTTCTTAGAAGATGTAGTTAAATTGGAAAGATACAGCATAAAGCAAGTAAGACTATAAATAGAATGGAGAGATTTACATACAAGGATATTGACAAAAATGGGATTATTTGAGACTGATCAAAAGGAAAACTGACTGACATGTTTAAAACTCGCTAAAGATTTCATTTTCTATTAACTTGATCCAATAGCGCTACCTGGAATAACCAGGAGTTGGAAACACAGGTTTCAATTAAGAAGGAATGTGTGCAAGAAGAATTTAAGGAGGTATTATTTTAGAAAGACAGTAGTGACTAGGTGAAATGGACTTCCAGCTGAGGTTGAAATTTCAAGCAGCGCTCCCGTATTTCAGCAAAAAGCAAGGGCTTGATTTTCAAATACTCAAGTAGGCATACATTTAGCATTGACTCAGAACGTTCACCTCCTTTGCTCACAATTGGATGCACACACAAATTCTGATTTGTGCAGTATCCCTGCCTATATTAACACCTATCTAACCCCATAGGCACAGAAGGCACAGATCTGTGTGGTCACTTCAGTTAGTTGAAAATCAGGCCCTATATGAGTATATGGTAATAAGTTAAAGGGCACGGTGTTAGTGAATTTCGTGCTTGGGAATAGCCAACCACCCTTTTTGTGGGTCACAAAGGAATTTTTATCTATCATGTTCCCCAACTTCACTCTGAGACCGGCTAAATGATGTTTGCCTGCCATTAGCATAAAAAGTTAATTTAAAAAAAATAAGGCATTTAGAAGTACATAATCTGGAGATGACAGAAGAGTCTGGTTGTTCCAGACACAGAGGGTGTTATGGCCTGCTGCTCACACTACAATGCGTCAGTAAGCAACTAAGGAACTTTACTCTGCAAGACTGTCAATCAACACCTTTCATGAGCACAAGATATTCATTTAAGAAAATACACACTATTAAAACATGACAAGTTTCCAGACAGTCTCGGGATGCTGTAAACTAAAGCAAAAACAAAAGACAGGCAGCAGTTTTAAAGAAGCCTCATTAGAAGAATTTTCAAATTAGAAATTTGCAGTAATTGCCTACATTTGAAACAGGCTTATTTGGCATTACTATAATAAAAGCAAATTTAAAATTATAGTGCTGGTATTCAAACAGTGATTCTATAATACCAGCCCTTACATAACAGCAGCAGAAAAGAGTTAGATAACAGAACAGCTATTAGTGCAGAATGCTTTCCTTAGCAGTAAGTACTCAATAGGCCTTCTTGTATTGTATAAATGAATCAATGTTATGTAATGTATAGAGTTGCCAATCTTAGTCTCTGGAAATAAAAAAAATTCAGTAGTGTCTGCCCAGCTCCAAGGCTTTCCTGAACTCCCCTCCCTGCCCAAAGCTCACCGATGGTTGACTTCTTTAGAGGTAGGGAATATATGCCTTTGTACTCAATGAAAATAAACACACAAGAAAACTTGGAAGGTATAGGTGCATGTCTAACAGATACAAATATATTTGTAACAGCCAGGGACTGGGGAGAAGAGGGGTCAGTAAATCTGAGTTCTCCTCCCAGTTTTTCCCTGGACACGCTGCGTGAACTTGGGAAAGACTCTGTGTCTCAGTTATCCTATAGGTAAATTAGGGATGCAAAAATCTAAGCCTTGATGTCTGAAATCAATTGGCAGTATTAGAGAAGGATGGTAACGTTCACTTTGTGGATGGAGAAAATATGTGAACCCAACCATTCAACCTGAAAAAACAAAAAAAGCAGCCAGAGAAGAGAGAGCTATCCGCATGCAAATATGCTTTAGTTGAACAAGGACAGATTCTGATTGGCGTTAAATGAAGTTTCAGGGAACAAGGTTGTGTGTATCTACAAACACCTGCCTAGGTTCAAAGGATTCCTTTGAAGTACTGCATGCTAATTGGAAGGAAACTGAAAGGCTGTCTATCAAGAAATACTGAGCTTCGTATCTCGTGCAGAAAAGGACTAATAAGCTTATTCCATGTCTACAATAATACTTTTCTTTAACATTCCCCACTGTTGTACTATGACTGGTGCTGCTCCACTGGCACCAACAATGGTGAGAATGTGCTTATAAATTAGCAGCTGGCATTTTACCCACCTATCCTCTTACCCCACTGTTCAGAATAGAGCTAAACAATGTGGTGGTTAAAATTCCAGCACCTGGCAGCACGTGTCTAAACCTGTATTCCTACAGTTCCTACCCTATTTGAACTGCCTGGATGAGGAGTTTGAAGAAAAATGCTAGTGATGACAAAGACTTAGGTGCTGTAATGAAGCAATATATTATTATCCATACATCGATACCAATCATATATTTATGTTTAAAATGGCAACATGCACTTCTGACACCTTACATATCAACATGCTACCCAGAAAAACAAACAGGCGAAAGAAGGAGGGACAATGGAAAAGGGTTTTCCCTGACAACTTGTGGGCACATTAAAACCAGAGATGCAATGGAAAATGAAGAGGGTGTACACCTTACTTAACTCATAGGACTTACTTTAAGATTTTACCTTATTTAGCTACTCAGACCTTACAATGTTTAATATATAACCAGCATACTTTTGTTTTATTTAAAAATAGAAATGAATATTTCTAACAATAACAAAGTTGAGTAGGGACAGAAGTACCCATTTGTAACAGTCACCGCGGATGGAAAGTTTAAAGACCAAGTAGAGAGAGGCACAAGCGATCAAAGGTTACAGGGGAGAGCAATACTTATGTCTCAGTGGACTGTCGCTAGGGTAAACTCATAAAGCACTTTGAGATGGAAGTGCAAAGTATTATTGCAATGGCCACTTGTTTATTAACTTCTTCAATATTGACAATCGAACCGTATCAATAAGGGTCCATTTGCCATTTTTGTTCTAGAACTCTGACCTCAGTAATTCATCATTCAAGTGCGGAGATACCACAGTGACAGGTATGGTATAAAGTGTGCATGAGAGAGACAAGGATTATTCCTCTGTCATACACACTGGTGTAAGTCAGGAAGTCAGTGAAATTATACCAGTGGCAGGGAAGGGAAGGAAGGAAGAGAAGAGGAGAGAAATGTTTTATAAGTCACAGACAAAAGTACATATTTTTTAATTCATTGTGGAACTCATTTCCTCTGCCACCCCTTTCTCGTTTCAAAGCTGTGCTCAATAAAGGTTCTGCTACCATGAAAGTTGTACCCCCAGTGCAGCAAATGCTATCCTTCGATCCAGTTCACAAGTGTTTCCTTCAAAAATTATCAGCAGGTCTAGGAATGAGTTCAGTAGGCTTCCTTTCAAACCCAGATAGCCAGCAAGGAGTAATTATTTCAGCTTAGAAGTCAAACTGTTTTAAAACCTCACTGTCCCATTCTTTTACTTCCTTTTTAACTCGTGACATATACCTCCCCTTTTTTTTTTTGTCGCTTCCCCTGAAGTAATGAAAAGGTTCCAAAGGGTCTCTTTTACAGTAACCAGTTCACTGTCGGCTCACTAATAAGATTATCTTTTAGAGCAGAGTGCCTTCACTTCCACATTAGTTTAATAGAACAGAAACACAAAAGAGAAATCCCTATTGAAAAATCACAAAAACCTTGTTTCTACAGTATCTTTCAATAACATTTGCGTGTGGTGAAGACGCCCTATGCCGACAGGAGAGAGCTCTCCCATCAGCATAAAAAACCCCACCCCCGCAAGCGGCAGAAGCTATGTCGACAGGAGAAGCTCTCCCACCGACATACAGCTGTGCACACGAGTGCTTATGTCGGTGTAACTTATGTCACTCCGGGGGGTGGTTTATTCACACCCCTGAGCAACATAAATTATGCCAGCATAAGCTGTAGTGTAGACATAGCTCCAGTCTGAATCAGTATATGCAATCCCCCCGCCCCTCGCAGTCCCCATCAGGGGTTGTACTTTTCCAGCACTGTTTACTTGGCCTAGGATTTGCAGTAATTACCCCCCTTCCCCACTGATTTTAGTTCCTGAAGAAAGTTCTGTAACCCTCCTCCATGGAGCCAGAGTACTATCCCTAGCTCACCAAGCTATATATAACATTTATTGGGGTGGGTGGGGGGGGAGGAAGGAATTTTGTTGTGAAACTGATTACCACCTGGCCTATTGAAGACAAACCCCCATGATCTGTACCGACAACAACCTAATTGTCAAATAAGAGAAAGACAGAACAGAACAATGGTCCAAAATCAGCCTGGATTAAGTGGGTGCAAAACCCAGAGAAGCCTCTGGATCAATTCAGTGGAGACAAAATTGGCAGTAAGAGTTGCACTTTGGGAGCCTTATCTCAAGAGGAGGTGCTGACACTGACACCTCCCTTTGGAGCTGAGGGTGCTCAGTGGCACTCAGTTGCCTTCATCCCTAGAAGTAAGATGGCTAGAAAACTGTTCTAAAGGACAAAGTAGCATAAGTTAAACCAATTTGCCATTTACTACGTCTGAAAAGTGAGTGTAGCTTACATAGGGCAGAAAAGGAGGTGTAGGATAAAGCAGCCCACATAAGCATTCTGACTTTTATTATATACCAAGGATCGGCAACCTTTGGCACGCGGCCCGTCAGGGAAATCCGCTGGCGGGCCGGACTGTTTGTTTACCTGCAGCATCCGCAGGTTCGGCCGATCATAGCTCCCACCGGCCGCGGTTCGCCATCCCAGGCCAATGGGGGCTGCGGGAAGTGGTGGCCAGCACATCCCTCGGCACGTGCCGCTTCCCACAGTCAACATTGGCTTGCGACGGTGAACCGCTGCCAGTGGGAGCTGCGGACGCTGCAGGTAAACAAACCGTCCTGGCATGCCAGTGGATTTCCCTGATGGGCCACGTGCCAAAGGTTGTTGATCCCTGTTATACACTATGCCAGCTCCAACATTACCAGCAACATGCTCAGTCCTGAAAGGAGCAGGCATCCTTCATTTGGATTTGTGCCTCTTACACCAGTGGCTCAATTGATCTCCTACAGAGTATCAGTTTGGTATAAGTTACACTCATTTTCCAGCTTCACTGAATGTCATGTTAGTGCAAGTTATACCACTTGGCCACTTATGCCTGGTTTCTGACCCGTCTACACATGATACATGGTACAAAAAACCACTGAATTTGGTCAAATGCATCTTGTTGATGCTGAACTATTTGGAAATGTACTTGAAATGCTGCTTGTTAAGTGTTACACGGACATGCTCTCTTCAGTTCATTAAGGCTCTTCATACAGTACTTCAATATATGACCAGATGCAGCATGATTTCATTAACAAACATTGGGGAAAGTCCATTATTCTGGTATGGACTGATTGTCATGTTTCTGTCCGGGTGGGTGGGTAGGTGTGTGTGTGTGTGTCTGTCTCTCCACACACACGACTACATATCCTTCTAAGCACAGCAGTCTCAGACCCCGCGTCAACTGACTTGGGCTTGTGAGGTTCAGGCTACCGGCTAAAAATAGCAGAGTAGATGTTTAGGCTCAGGCTGGAGTCTGGGCTCTGAGATCTGGCAAGAGGAGAAGTCTCGGAGCCAGGGCTGCACCCCGAGCCCAAACGTCTACACTGTTATTTTTAGCCCCACACCGCGAGACTGAGTCAGTAGACTACTCAAACTCAGACTTGCTGCCACTGGTTTTTTTTTTTTTTTTTTTTGCAGTGTAAACAAACCCTAAAAGACATACTATAACTCAAACAGAAGTTATGGGCTGGAGATAAAAATTATGGTGAGATTTTTTTGGCCTTGGTTATCCAGGAGGTCACAATGGTCCCTTCTGGCCTGAAAAAAAAACCAAACAAACTACAAATCTATGCTTGATTATGCCACTAAAATTAGTGGCCCTACAGCATATCCATTGTAAATCCCCTTTTTTCAGTTTAAAATTTGAAAACAAAACACCTTTCTTTGTGAAATTTGGCATTCCAGGTTCTATTTCAAGGGCAAACTACAGGTGTATGTGGAGTGAAATATATTTTATAAATACAACTAGGAAGCACACTAGTAATTCAGGAACACAGCTACATATATCCTTTCCCCTTTTTATAGTTACTGTAAAGCTCAGTTTATTTTCTGAAATTCAACTGGAGAGCTGAACAGAAGTTCCTCTACACAAAGTTTACATGAAAGGAAAAACACAACTAAAACAATGACAGATCTCTCCAATTCTTAGATCCTTCACTAGCTGCCAGTTAGACAATCTGTTGATAAAAAGCTTCTTGTAATAAACAGTTAACTGAAACCATTACAAATTCTTTAGGGCAGGTTGCCCATCTATGGTTACACAGGCTCTTTGAAAGTCATTTCCAGCAGAGATCAGAAATGCAGTATCAGTGAGTATTTTCAGGATTCAGCTTCCACTTGTTTTGTTTCTCCTGAACAGTAGCCCTTTTATGAAATGGTTGAGAGGGAAATGCCCTAGAATGTCTTCACACTGAAAGGCTGGGCAGGCTTACACTTAGGCTTTGTCTACACTGGCAAGTGAAAGACAAAACCTTTGTTGTTCAGAGGTGTTAAAAAACACACACACACACACACACACACACACACACCCCCAAAAGTTTTGCCAATGACAAGCACCGGTGTGAACAGCGCTTTGTCCGCAGAAGCACTCTTCTGCGGACAATACTAACACTGCTTGTTGGGGGTGGAAGTTTCTTGTCGGCAGGAGAACTCTCTCCTGCCGACAAACGGTGGCTACACTGCGTGGCTTTTAGCGGCACGACTGTAGCAGCAAAGCGGTGTTGCTAAAAGCTGTGTAGTGTAGACATAGCCTTAGGAACACTTGAAACAACCCACCCCCATGGGAACTAAGGCTTCATCTACACCAGGGATGGCCAACCTGTGGCTCTGGAGCCACCTGCGGCTCTTCAGAAGTTAATATGCGGCTCCTCGTATAGGCACCAACTCTGGGGCTGGAGCTACAGGCGCCAACTTTCCAATGTGCCGGGGGTGCTCATTGCTCAACCCCTGGCTCTGCCACAGGTCCTGCCCCCACTCCACCCCTTTCTGCCCCCTCCCCTGAGCCTGCCGTGCCCTTGCTCCTTCCCCCTCCCCCCACAGAGCCTCCTGCATGCCACGAAACAGCTGATCAGGAGGTGTGGGGAGGGAGAGGGAGGCGCTGATCGGCGGGGCTACCAGTGGGTGGGAGGTGCTGGGAGGAGCGAATGGGGGGCTGCTGACGTATTACTGTGCCTCTTTGGCAATGTACATAGGTAAATTCTGGCTCTTTCTCAGGCTCAGGTGGGCCACCCTGATCTACACTAACAAAATACAGACTCATCATTCTGCACCAGTGCAGCTTCATCAGCGGTAGCAAAGGTGAAAATGATAGCATGGACAGGGCTCTGGCATTTTCACTACTGTCTCCTCAAAACTTGCTCAGAGTAGGTTTAGATGACGTGATGATAAAAAGTCTAGCGCCCTGTCTCTATCCACACTACCCAGGGTGGATCTGCACCAGTAGGAATGCAACAGTGGGAGATTTCTTAGAGGAATCTAATGTGAATATGGCCAGTAAATGTCTCTGTGAACTTGTTTGTATCATAATGACTTATATGGTACCATTTCTACTTGTACCTTGAATAGGCAGGGATTAGATTTTGTGGCATACTGCACAGTTATAAAGTACTATGCACTCTGAAAAATTTGATGGCTTATAAAATGATTATTATAAAGACAGCAATTTCTCCTTGGAGTCATGCCAATTTCTAAACAGTGTCGGCAGAGTTAAAAATTGCTCAAAAGCATTTGAAACTTTAGCATTTGAAACTGAAATTAGTAAATGATGTTTTCTATTGTACCAACCAATCCCTTACAATTCAGACATTTCTCTGCCCACACCCAATTTTGAATTTGTCAATGCTAGCTCAACACTGTTCCTAATGAACTTCACAATAAGTGGATGGCTAGAAGCAGCATGATGAAAAATTAGTACATACTGAACTTTCCTACTTCATTTTCATCTATCTGCCAAAAATATTCTCTAGTTTAGTAGCAATTAAATGCCAAAAAACTGGAAGTTCTCAGGAATATGTATTGAAAACATCTTGATTTCAAAGTGAAATTCTAACATGAAATACATTTTTAAACTACATTAATTCTAACAAGCAGGATAACTTCATTCAAAAATTGAGAGACAAAGCGGGTGAGGTAATATCTTTTATTAGGCCAACTTCTGTTGGTCAGAGAGACAAGCTTTCGAGTCACATGCAGCTCTTCAGAACTGGGAAAGGTATTCCGAGCGTTACAGCTAAATGCCAGTTGGAACAGATTGTTTAGCGTAAGTAGTTTTGTTAGCACATATTCTAAGGACCATTCAAGGTAGAGTGGCCCGTTAACACCCCTGTAGTGATAGGATACAAAGACGGGGTGAGTGGGTTTCAGATTGTTGTAATAAACCATAAATCTGGTGTCTCTGTTCAGCCCATGATTTTTAGTGTCTAGCAGAGTTATGAATTTAAGTTTCCAGGCTCATCTTTTGAAAGTGTTGTGCAGGTTTCCTTTGAGGATGAGGACTGAGAGGTCAGACATAGAGTGATCGCTTTGTGAAAAGCGTTCACCCACAGTTTACAGGGTGTTTTTGTCTTTCATCATTTTCCTGTGAGAGTTCATTCAAGAGCTTAGTGACTGTCTGGTTTCACCCACATAGTTGCTACTGGGGCATTTAGAGTACTGGATGGTTTACACCACATGCTGTGACACGCATGTGTAGGACTCATGAATCTTGAAAGGTGTGTTGTGGGGGGTGTTGATCATTGTAGCGATGAAGATATGTCTGCAGGTTTTGCATCTGTTGTTCAGGCAGGATCTGGTGCATCTCAAAGTTGGTGTGTCCTGGTTTGTGAGGAGCTTGCTTCTGATGATGAGCTTGGAGAAGTTAGGGGGGTGTTTGAAGGCAAGAAGAGGGGGTTCAGGAGAGGATTTATTTCAAGATGGGGTCCCCATCGAGTATGGGTTGTAGTTTTTTGATGATACCCTGTATGGGTTCCAGTGTGGGTAGTTCGGTTGGCAACTAGGGGTGTGTGGTTTCAGGGGGGGTTTAATTCTGTATTGAAGCAGGTTCTCTCTCGCAAAGTATCTGGATAGTCCATTTAATGAGCATTCTACTTCTCTGGTGGAATGTCCTTGTTTGGTGAAGATAGTTTGAGTGTGTTAAGGTGTATATCCCGGACTTTCTCCTCAGAGCAGATTCTGAGTGTGGAAGTACCAATAAGGAAAGAGGAGTTGACACTCATGCATATGCATAAGTACAGTGGGCATGAAAAACTCAGAATAAAAAGGTGATGCCTACTAGGTGGGTTAGGTGGCACATTAGGAAACACGCAACAAGATCACCATCTGATAATCATCCTACTCATTTCAAGGTTTCCCAAGGGGATGTGACTATGAAACCACTGCTACTGGACATCAGATGGTTTGTTTCTGTCTCTATGTATGTTTCAATAGTTGTGCCATTGTTCAACAGCTTAATGAAATGGTTAATAAAAGGGATGTTTGATAATGTGTGAGTGTATTACTTGTGGTCCCTCGTGTGCTCCTAGAGTCTCCAAACCTAATATTTCTAATGGAGGGTCTCACCCTGCTAATTCTGATTCTGTAGTCATTACAGAGCTCAAACCTTCGACACAGGTCACTGTGGTTTGACACAGCAGTTCTCAACCAGGAATCCAGCGCCCCCTGGAGGGCCTCAAGCAGGTTTCAGGAAGTTCGCCAAGCAGGGCCAATGTTAGACTCACTAGGGCCCAGGGCAGAAAGCCTAAGCCCCACTGTGCAGGGCTGAAGCCTGGGGCCTCGAGCCCTGCCACCTGGGGCTGAAGCCAAAGCCTGAGAAACTTAGCTTTGCAGGGCCCCCTGTGGTATGGGGCCCTGGGCAATTGCCCTGCTTGTTACCCCCTAATGCCAGCCCTGACTTTTATATGCAGAAAAATAGTTATTGGGGCACTGGTGGGACATGGAGTTTTTATAGTATGTTGGGGGGTGGGGGGACCTCAGAAAGAAAAATGTTGAGAATCCCTGGTTTAAGATACCATTGGCACTACCAACTCATCACTATTATAAAGGCTACAGTAAGTATGGGTGTGTGAGGGGGATCCCTCTGCCTGACCCCTATGTGTGTGACCAAAGGGAAGAGATACATGTATATTTTTAGAGCTCTAATATGCTTGATTTCAGCACTGCATTCTGGGATCAGTAGCAGGACACAGAGGTCTTCTTACCATGGGGATTGTCAGCAGCGAGGTGGGAGATGAAAGTGGTCTGCGAGTTTAATGACGGGTAAGTGAAAGTAGAGTGTTAGGTGACATCATGCTTATATCTGGCATATGTGGTATTCTTTCTGTGGCCGAGGCTAAGGGTATAGCTAAACTACAGAGATTATAACAGCATAGCTATGCCGGCATAGCCCATAGTGTACTCAAAGCCTACGCCAACAGAGGAAAAACCCTATTCCACCGATACAGCTGTGTCTTCACTGGGGTTTTTTGCCAGCATAGCAACATTGGTGAGGGGTGTGGTTTTTTCACACCCCTGACCAATGAATCTATGCTGATATAAAACTTTTCAGTGTAGACCAGGCCTAAAATGTTTGAGTATAGGGCAGATGTAGGTAGCTCTGGTTCAGTACATTACAAAGGCAGAGTGTGAATATGTTTTACGAGAGTATTGGGGCATCATTCAAAGAGGGGAGAGTTAACACCGTATGTACATGACCGTAACTCTGTATTTCCTGGTTTTCACATGTTTGAGATTTTCTGAACTTGATGTTCTCGAAGGGCATGAGATATCATCAGGCAGTCTTACCTCTGCGTTAAAGTTTTTTGCCATTTAAGGCTGGTCTACACTGGGGAGGGGCGGGGGGGAATCGATCCAAGATACGCAACTTGTAGCTGAAGTCGAAGTATCTTGGATCGAATTACCTGGGGTCCAGACGGCGCGGGATCGATGGCCGCGGCTCCCCCGTCGACTGCGCTACCGCCGCTCGCTCTGGTGCAGTTCCGGAGTCGACAGTGAGCGCGTTTGGGGATCGATATATCGCATCTTAACGAGATGCGATATATCGATCCCGGATAAATCGATTGCTACCTGCCGATACGGCGGGTAGTGAAGACATACCCTCAGTTTCCTAGTTTGTTTTGTTTGTTTATTTTTTGTTTTTAAACAGAAACAGAAATGTTGTAGAAGTTGGTGGTCATTTAGGCAGTTATAATTATCATGTAGGTATGTAGTTTAGACACTACTGTGGCCAGATAATGATAATAATACCTAGCTCTTATAATACATTCTCTTGGGTGCTCTTATATGAAGTGAACTCAAACTAGTCCTTTCCCATTTTTTAAACAATGTACTGAAATGGGATAATTTCTGTTTAGAGCAGGGGTCGGCAACCTCTGGCACGTGGCTCGCCAGGGTAAGCACCCTGGTGGGCCAGACTGGTTTGTTTACCTGCCGCGTCCACAGGTTCGGCCGATCGCGGCTCCCACTGGCTGCAGTTCGCTGTCCTAGGCCAATGGGGGCTGCGGGAAGCGGCGCGGGCCGAGGGATGTGCTGGTCGCGGCTTCCCACCTCCCCCATTGGCCTGGAGCGGTGAACCGCAGCCAGTGGGAGCTGCGATTGGCTGAACCTGCCTACGCGGCAGGTAAACAAATTGGCCCGGCCCGCCAGGATGCTTACCCTGGCAAGCCGCGTGCCAGAGGTTGCCGACCCCTGGTTTAGAGATTCAGCACCACACACTGAAAAAAAAAAGAATTCGGCATCTATTTAGAATAGGTTCTTAGCTGAAAGTCAGGCAGGTAGTATCAGATTAATGGCAGACTTTGACTTAGACTGTGTGCCTCCTTTGGCAACACTTTAAAAAGCCGTAAGACAGAGAAAATATTCTGAAGAGCCCATTATCACAGTATCCAAGTTCTGCACAGCTTAGATAAATATGCAAATAGATTCCTATGTTCGTCTTCCAGAGGTATGTTGGTCTTCTCCCTTCCAGGATTCTAAGAAGCTCATGTTCCTCTCCCACCCTTTCCAGTTACAATGGAAAAGACTAATAAAAAATGAGTTTTGCAGTGAGCCCTAGAAATGCTCAGACTATGATTTAGTCTAATTCCTCTGGCAGCTCTTCCTGCTGCAAAAGCTCCTTCATCTGAGAAAGCTTAATCTCCGGCCCTTAGGTACCTCATTCTGGGTGTTGATACCTGTATTGTCTCAGAGGAACACAGCTGCCTTGGTGGGTGATGGACAGAGATGCAGTTGCTAACATAGTTGGCTCCTGACCTACTCATGGCTTTGAAGATCATGGCCACGGTTTGACTTGGCAGTGGCAGCTGGGAAGGACCCAGTGGGGAATGCAGAGCTCAGGGATGATGTGTTCATGACAGCCTGGACTGCTGAGGTGGTGGACTGTTGCATTCTGCATAAACTGGAGCCTTTCCGTGGCTTTCATCTGCCATAAAACTAATTACAGTAATGCTGTCTGGAGGTGAGGCACATGTGGATCAATCTGGCCAGTTCCTCATCAAGAAGGGAGGGTGAAGCTTCCTAGGAAGATGAAGGTGGAAGAAGGCACTTTCGCCATGAATGGTACCTGAACTTAGGCTTAGTGATAGGGTTGAGCAGAACCCGAAGGCTTTACACCACTTTGACAAACTGGGGTTTACAGGGGATAGAACGGGAGGTCAGTGCGCCGCTAGCTCTTCAAAGCATTTCTCTCTTCCAACCAAAATCATCTTATTCTTGCCCAAGCTCAGTCTGAGCCAGGTACTGGTCATCCAGGTGCTGATCTTGAATATCTCTGGTGTCGTTTTAGTGAGGATGTTGGGTGCATCTATGAAGAATGAAATATACAGCTGAATTTCATCTGCATAGAGTTGGAAGCAGAGTCTGCAGCATATCCCTCTCTCTCCAAGTGGTCTTACATATATTTTCCAGTGTGATGCAGGTGTGTCAGCAGCATCCTGTAATTGACTATGTATGTTGAAAGTGGCAGAAAGGAGAAATAGCTTTGAGAGCTTTGATTGTTGGAGGTTCCCACACAATAATTCTGGGGCTTTATTTTGGTAAGAATTTAGTGATCCTGAAAGGTGCTCAGCTGACATCCCTACAGTCTCTCCATGAAAAGTACAGCACAGGCAGCAGCAGTACAAGCTTCCCCAAAGTTCTCCACCAACATACCTCAGCTGTGACACAGGGAGACTTACCTCTAGAGGTTCATGCAGTCTCCACGCTCATTCAGTCCTTGGCTCATCTTCTGAAAGCGCTAATTAGTGCTGGTGGCTCCTGAAGTGGACATTTTCTCAGTAATGTAAGCCCAATTCCCAAAGGACATTTCATATACAAATCGCCGAACAGCCAGGCAATAACAGCCCTCAATGACTACTGACTTGTGTAGGATTCACATAACCTAGTGGTGAAACACTCATCTATTTCATCAATAATTCCCTAACCCATTCTGCTCCCAACCCACCCTCACCACCTAGTCTGTAATAGCTTATTTCAATAACACACTTCCCTATAGGACCCAGCAGCCAGGAATAAAGAAGAGGCCGTGCTCACTATGCCAGGAGAATCTGTACCAGGCTCAGCATCAGCTAGGGTAGGACAGGATCATTTCTTCTCTTCCCTTCCAAGTAGAAACAAAGCTAGAAGTCTAAATAGCCTACTATTTAATAAAATCCATTCTCCAGCAGCCGTCATTTTCTCAATATCATTAAGATCAGTAGCGTTTTTCACAGCTTTAAAAGGAAGAAGGGCACAAAGAAAAGGCTGTTTAAGGTGGGAAATAAGCTTCCATACTACAGGTTGAATCTCTCTAGTCCGGCACTCTCTGGTCTGGCAACATCCGTGGTCCGGCATGATTTTATTTTATGTTTTTTATGCTTTATCTACTTATTTTCTTGTGCCAGTACAGTAAAATTATGTAACAACACTAACACTTTGTTATGAAGAGAGCCAGTAAGCCTTGGCTAGGCGGCATTGCAAGCGTTGTTCCATTTATTCGTCTTGGCGACATAAAAATAAAAAGAGACCCGCTCGCTACAATAGTGACCTCCCGTGGTTCGGCAAATTCTCTTGTTCAGCACCAGGTCAGGTCCCGAGGGTGCCGGACTAGAGAGGTTCAACCTGTAATAAAGCCACAGTGAAGCAAGCAGGTAAAAGCTGACGAGAACATATGCCTTTTTGTTGCACTGTTTTTACATTAATGGGAATAAACACAAGCAAATCCACTCTGCAAAAACAGTTCTGAATGTATCTAATTACTGCAAATGTTTGGCATTTTCTTTTTCACCAATCAACCTACTAGTCCAGATACCAAAGTTTTGGATGATCTTAGTGACCAAAATTAATTTAAGTGTAATTACTAATGATTATTTAGGGTACAATTGGCAAGCCAGAAAGTATTTTGGATTTGCAGAAATGTCAGTCAACTAGCCCAAAGTAGGTTGGGTCCAGTGCTTTAATTTTCATTATAGTCGAAAAATTTACTCCTTCAAAAAGGGCTTAATTTTATCCTCAAAATACATAATCTGAGCCCATTTAGATTGTGGCTGCTATACTGCAACTAGGAAACAGAGCTTTACTAACTATCTTACAGAAGATAAAGTTTCTCAGGTGCCTATTTTCACTATAATAGGCCCCGAGTGGCTATGAAGTACAATAGCAGTGCAACCTCTGCTACTGGGTAAATGTAAAACCCTCACCAGTCTAACACCAGAAATGTTACATTATTATTATTATTATTATTTTTTGCAAAAGCACTCCTTAGAGTCCAAGGAAAGGGAGGGGACACACAGAGGTCACCGTTAAAACATCAACATGTGGCAACAGCTGCCATAAGCTTTACATCTCCTCCTGAACTTTAAATCTCCTGAAAAGCCTTATGCTGCTGCTGCTGCGCCACTGAGGTTTCACCAGTCTTCCCTTTCCACAAGCCACCATTTTTGGGAGAAGAGTGGGGGTGGGGGGAAAGGGATAAGAGAGAAGAAAGAGAAATGCTATAATTGATCAACATGTCTATCATGTTTCTGGACAGAATTAAAAATATACTTGGATTAAAAGAGGCCATATCTGAGATTACTATAATAGAGACATAAAATAACGATACCTTTTAAAACTAGAATATTTGTTTGCTTTTTATTAGTCCTCTGGAGATCTATTTGTAATTGGGCTTTGCTGTCTTTATTACCAAAGGTACAGTATTCACTGGGGGAGAGAGAGATGACAGAGCTGAGCCACAGAGCAGTTCTGCCTTTAAAAGAAGCTATGGAGATCGGGAGAATTTTGACTTCTATCTCCCAGTCATTTACATAGGATCACAAATTGTGAATTGCACAAAATTTGCAGACCAAGCACTTGCAACGAGTTCTTATTTTGCAAAACATAATGCAAATGAAGGAGGGGTGGGGGGGGGGGGGGGGGGGGAGGAAGGAGATTGCTTTGTTATCACCATCACTGTGGAACATTGCTCAAACATAGCAACAATAGGAGTAACAGGAGAACTCCATTCTCCTCCCTAGGGGAGGTGCCGCAGATTATGTTTCAACTGATTGGTTTTCTCCCTTTCCCACAAGCAAAAAAGTGTTCTCCTATGAATAACGATAATTTTTTTAAATAAAAGGATACTACAACCTTACAGAACCATGTATAAAATTGTAAACTCGTCAGAAAATTCTCTTTAAATCAAACTACAATGATAAAAAAAACTCACCTATTTTGAAAAGTTAAGCCAAACGTAATTTTTTTAAACCCCCTCATAGTCTTGCAAGAGTTTTCTTCGTAATTCAGCCATTAAGGGTGTTTCTACACAGCAAGTCTCAGAGCCCAGGTCAACTGACCCGGGCTCGCAGGGCACAGGCTACGGGATTAAAAATCACAGCGTAGACATTCCCGCTCCGAGCTCAGCCTCTGAAACCCAGTGACGGGAAAGTGTCTCAGAGCCCATGCTCTAGCCCAAGTAGAAATGTCTACATTGCTATTTTTAGCTCAGAAGTGAGATCCCAAGTCAGTTGACCCAGATCCTGAGACTTGCTGCCATGGGATTTTTTTTTTTTCAGTGTAGATATACCCGAAGTTAAATCTTTTTTATAATTTTTTTTTTGTGGTTAGTGAATTCAATAATTATTTTATATAAAACTTTGCATTCCATGTCATTCAGACTCAATCATACCGCATACTATAGACCTACTTCCTTTGGAGGTGGCTTGTTTAAAGTATATTGCCTATTTTAAGTTTCCCTTGCCTACTTTATGATATTCTAATATAGGGTGTTAGCAGAAATCTTACATTTCTAGAGAAAGCGTCTAAATTTTGTAATTTATATACCTTTGGAAAGTGGTGTTACCAAGTATGAGTCAAATTGGGGCCAAATACATTAAGAAAAAAGTTATGTCAAGTATGGAAAAAGGGACAATCAGCAATTGTGGTGCACTGGGAACCGACAAACCCCATTTTATCTAGGATGAAAAATAAAACTTAAATGGTCTGCCCATCAAGTCCGATGTGTCACAAGTATTTATACACGATGCTTATTTAATCTACCATTGCCTCCAGCAAAGCTGAAAAGCCAGCTTGACATTTTATTTTAACAAAAACAGACACTATTACAGATGTTGCACTCAAACAAGTCACCTAATTTTCAACTCACTGGAAACAGGGCATGTCACTCTAGAGGAAATGTTTCAGAGATAATTCCATGTACAGTTGCCACAACCCTGAAAGAGCTTCTTAAAGTCACCAGTATTCTATGAGTTAGATATTTTTAACTTACCACCACCAATTATTTCAATAATATATCAGTGGAACAGAAACAGAAGAGGCCTAGTAGGGGTTATCTAGTCCATCCCCACCCAGTGTAGGATTGTTCCCTACACTGGCCCCAGTTCAGCAAAACACTCAAAATATGTGCTTAATTCCCATTGATTTCAACCAACAGGTTTGTTTACATGAGGCAATTTGTGCATGTTTGATTTTAACAATAATGGTGAATAACAGTGTAGCACTCTGTACCTCAAAGTAGCACCCTGTAACCCCCAGATTAATCATTCATATATAGTTATATTTCATACAAAGCATGCCACATAAGATACAGTAGAACCTCAGAGTTACAGACACCTTAGGAATGGAGGTTGTTTGTAAGTCTGAACAAAATGGAACGGTTGTTCTTTCAAAAGTTTATAACTGAACATTGACTTAATACAGCTTTGAAACTTTACTATGCAGAAGAAAAATGCTGCTTTTAACCATCTTAACTTAAATGAAACAAGCACAGAAACAGTTTTCTTACCTTATCAAATTTCTTTTTTTTTAAACTTTCCCTTTTTTTAGTAGTTTACATTTAACACAGTACTGTACTGTATTTGCTTGATTTTTCTTTCTTGCTTGCTTTTTTTTTTTTGGTCTCTTCTGCCTGATTGCGTACTTCCGGTTCCAAATGAGGTGTGTGATAGACTGGTCAGTTTGTAACTGGTGTTCATAACTCTGAGGTTCTACTGTATCACAGGAAAAGCCATGATTTGCTGAAACCCATTATTCTGTCAAAATACGTATATCATTAACGTGTATGAAGTTATGAGATTTTGCTGCATGGTTGTTATTGAAATATTTTTTAAGTTTGTGAGTCGTCCACTGCTAGTTTTTCCGTGACAACAAAGGAGGTGACCAACACCCGGCCGGGTGCTGAAAGATCATCACGACCATTAATCAGCAGGGGAGTTGTAAACAAGTGATTACCTTTCTCCTCCCCCACCTACACTGGAAACAACAAGAATGCTGGGAAGATAAAGACTTGAACTGAGGAGACTGGTCCCAGGCTTTAAGGGGAAGCCTGTGTATTATGGACTGTAACCTACTGTAACATCCAGTGGAGTGAGAAAAGCTGCTTGATCCAAACACTGCTCAGTCCAATAAGGTCTAGGATTTAGACAGTGTGCTTACTTTTATTCTCTTTGGTAGCTGTCTCTGACCTTTATGCCTACCACTTATAATCACTTAAAATCTATCTTTCTGTAGTTAATAAATCTGTTTTATACTTCACCTAAAACAGTATGTTTGTTTGAAGTGCTTGGGAAATCTCAGCTCAGTTTACAAAGGCTTGTGTGTGTCCCCTCCATATCGAGGGAGGGGCAGATTGGGTTATGAACTTTCACAGGTCAGGCTTCTGACCAGAGCAAGACGGTACAGTTCTGGGGTGCAAGGTTGAGGGCTTGGGAGATTTGCTGGTGCCTTTCTCTGTGTGATTCATGAGTGGCTCAGGGAGCATTCATGCAGTCTAGCTGGGTGTAGGGCTCCACATGCTGTTGTACTGAGTGATAACAGAACCTGAGGGGTTTGCTGCTTGTCACTAGCAAAGCATTGTAAGAGACATCCCAGGCTAAAAAGTTAAGGGGGCACTGCGGTACCCTAGTTCCAGGTTGTACCCCAAGGTTCCCATCACAAACAGTTAGCCATTCCGCAAGCAGATTGTCTATTGCAGATTTCACTTTGTATAACTGTTAATGGCATATGTGACTGCCAGTCCACCTGGATTGGCAACCTTCCAAGATCAATACAATATCAAAACTATGCTCACTAGTTTCTATAGTACAGAATATCCATCCACAGTACTACTAGAAAAGAACTGCAGAGGAGATAGAAGTGCATATAGTTGGGCAAGAATTTGAAAAAGGTTTACTACTTTTTGTGGATTTCTCTCAGGTAACTACTGCCCTGTAAAAGGCAAATGCTAAATTGGGACACATATCAAAGTTTTGGATTAAATGCAACTACTTACCAATAACTATTGAATGAGATTTCATTTACTGGATGTGGAAGACATAGGTGCATAGACTTTAAGGTCATAGAAGTACTATTATGATCATTTAGTCTGACCTCTTGCATAACATAGGTCACAGAGCTTCACCCAGAGATTCCTCCATCTGATTCTAGCCCAACAACTTGTGCTTGAATTAGAGCAAATCTTTTAGAAAGATATACAATCTTGATTTAAGAACTACAGGTGATGGAGAATTTAGCACAACCCATGGGTAATTACCCTGACTGTTAAAAACGGGTGTCTGATTTCCAGTTTGAACTTTGCTGACTTCAGCTTCCAACCACTGATCTTACTATGCTTTTGTCTGCTAGAGTCCTCTAGTATCAGATCTGTTTTCCCTGTCCAGGAGCTCACAGGCCATGAATAAGTTGCCTCTTCTCATCAATAAACTAAATAGATTAGTCCAGGGGTGGGCAAACTTTTTGGCCCGAGGGCCACATTGGGATGCGAAACCGTTTGGAGGGCCGGGTACGGAGGCTGTGCCCCTCAAACAGCCTGGCCCCCACCCCCTATCCAACCCCTCCCACTTTCCGCCCCCTGTCCGCCTCCCCTCAGAACCCTCCACCCATCCAACCCCTGCCCGCTCCTTGTCCCCTGACCGCCCCCGCCCTGGACCCCCACCGCTAACCGCCTCCCGGAACCCCACCCCGCTATCCAACCCCCCTGCTCCCTGTCCCCTGACTGCCCTGACCCCTATCCACACCCCCACCACCTGACAGGCCACCCGGGACCCCACCCCTATCCAATCCCTCCTGTTCCCCGTCCCCTGCCCCCCTGAACCTCTGCCCCATCCAACCGCCCCCTGCTCCCTGTCCTTTGACTGCCTCCCAGGACCCCCTGCCCCATATCCAACCCCCCGGCTCCCTTATTATGCCGCTCAGAGCAGCATGTCTGGAGCCGCACCTCCTGCCTGGAGCCAGACACACTGCCGCGCTGCCCTGCATGAGCATGCAGCCCCACCACCCAGAGCGCTCCCTGCGCAGCGGCGTGGCTGAGGGGGAGGGAGGACAGCAGGGGTAGGGCTGGGGGCTAGCTGCCCAGCCAGGAGCTTAGGGGCTGGATGTGGCCCACGGGCCGTAGTTTATCCACCTCTGGATTAGTCTCTCCTTAAATATCCCATTGTAAGTCCTGCTTTCCATACCTCGATTCATTCGTGTAGCTCTCCTGTCTAAGCATTTCTGGAGAGATCTGTTGTGAGAATTGTGCCTACACATTTACCTGATGAGCTCAACTGTAAAAAGTATGTAAAAATTTATAAAGTGTTAAAATAACCTATAACAACAAATGTTGACGGGAAAAGGTACGAAAGGGAGACAGAATACCTGAATTAGTCTAAACAAAAAGGTCAAGTTATGATTCAAGGACTGCATTGAGATTACACTTCTTGAAAAACAGGAGATATAGAGCCAGATGTTAATGAGCCAAAATTGTTATGTCAGATATTAGGCCTAATAGATGACAAAATAATGAGGGGGTGGAATACTCCAACCAACACTCCCTTTTTGGGTCCTTAAAAGATTTTGTGGGGAAATTTAGAAAGAACAAAAAGAAGAACAGATGGAAAAAAATAGACAGAGGCTACTGGAGAGAGCTTCACCACCATGGCTGTCAGGCCAACCATTCCCTGGGACCTCAGGCCTTCATCATCCTGATCCTAAGAAGTGTGCTGACCAAAATGGGCCAGAGAGAGAGGAACCCACATGACATCGCCATGGCACCAGCTGAATCCCAAACACCACCTGGGATGACAGTTACCATCTTTGATACCACCCAAGAGACTGTCAAACAAGGGGGGTTTTCCTTCTAAGACTGAATATTAACAACAGCAACAGCAACTTTTCCAGCCCTAATCAACTAGCTCCTTCTTCTTTCCCCAAAAGGACAGTTATTACCATCTTTGATACCATCTGAGATTGTCAAACAATAGGGGTGTTTTCCTTCCAAAAACTGTCTACAGCTAAAGGGAAAGGGAACAAGGGACACTGATAAAATCAAAGCCTTATTTAATACTTTACATTTGAAATGCTCTAACTCATTTTCTTTTTCTGTATCTTTAATAAACTGAATTTAATGGTGTGTTTACCATGGTGCTAAGTAGCCAAGCCCAGGACCTTGTTTAACACAATTCAGTGCTGGACAGTAACTGGGTTAGGTTAACACCTTTAGATCATTTAATTCATCTGATTTAATACAACAGGATTAGCAGCCTCCAGTCAAGAACAGTTAGCTCCCAATGCCAGGGGGCATATGTTGTGGGTTATGGGGAACAGGTAGATTTATGGAGGATATTGTGGGTTATGGGGAACAGGTAGATTTATGGAGGATACAGTCCTTACAGTGACTTTGGTATTACAGGATTCTACAAAGTGGTATTGATTAATTCTTAAGGGGAAAAAAAAAAGGAGGAGGGATAAAAGGAGGCAAATGTAACTACCTAGTCAAAGAAAAATCAATACTTGTAATTTTAGTGAGGTAGTTTCACAGATTTTACAGCTTGTCAATTCTTTGTTTAAATTATAATCATTAACATAAATGTATATAACTCAGTAAGGCGTGCACTGTAATAGGTCAGCATGCCATATAGAGAAAATAATCCCTGTCCCAAATATCCCAAATTAAAGAAAACTGTGAGAATTGCACATCAAAACAGATTACAATCATTGTAACTGGAATGCTTCCTGGAATAGGTGTGTTTTCAGACTTGAAATGACTTTTGAGCTCTGCCTTCCCAACGTTTCAAAAGGAACTTTGACTTTCCACTGTGTATATGTATGGATAGCTATTCATTTACAGACACTTAAGTAAGACTAATAATGCCAAAGTTGAAGTCCCTAAAATGTAACACAGGTGCCCATCAGGGCAGAATATCTACTTTCTGGAGCAATAATATAGCCGTGCACTGGCATGCAAGAGATCAGAATTGGAAAGCAAATTTTTGTATTGCACTCTTGTTGCAATTTAGCATGGATAAGAAGTACTTAACTCCAAAGAAAAACGCTATTTTGAGTTAGGATCTCAAGTTTTTACAAGGAATTAAAGACCAGTAACAATACTGAATTGTTTCTCTGATTAGCACCAAGACTGAACAAACTAATTTACAGTATGTTAAGCATAAATAAGTTACGTGTGTTTTTAAATATTAAATGGTTTTCCATTTCAAATAAGTTTTCAATGAAATATAAATGTATGTGCATTAAAAGGCTTATGTGGTTTCTTTCTGGCATAAACCCTTACATTGTACTCAATATTGCAACCTAAACTATGCTATTATTGGCTATTTTGATAACACAACTTTGAGTGTGTTCTCTGCATCCAAGTTTTAGGGTGTAGAGTATTCAGAGTTGCATTCATCTGCTTTTGGTCTTATATACCATATATCTTGGAGGATATTGTGGCCTTCCTTTTTTAAGTTCATGAATCAGTTTGCCAGCATTCTCCCTTAGACAGGAAACAAATCATCTCTGCCTCTTCTATTACTTGCTAGTCTACAATTCAGACCCCAAGGCAGAAATGTTTCATCTGAAACCTTTGCAGAAGTATCCCACAGACATAAAAGTCTCTGAAGGTGCTGCTTCCAAATGGTTATCTCCCAATTTCAAGGGGTGAGGGGAAGAAAGGAGTAAAGTGAACAAAAAAACATCTGGAAACTTATCTTGCCATTATTATAATAATGCAGATGAGAAGCCAGGCTTTGCCACTGGCCTGCTGAGTGAAACTGGACAAGTCATTTCAGCTTCTTTTGCCTTAGTTTCCCCATCTGTAAAATGGGAATAATGATACTGTCCTCCTTTGTAAAGTACTTTGAGATCCAGGGATGCAAGAGCCAAGTATTAATTATTATTATAGGAGCAAACAATGACTGGACAAAAAGTGCTGCCTTTATAAATGCTGATTATATGCAGGTCTGAAATCTATCCCATGCTAGTTGAGACTATACAAATATTCCTCCCATTATCCCTAGATTTTCAATATGCATTATGAAATGAAGCCACTGAAAAGGAAACTTCTGTAGATTTATTGATGGCTTTTAGAGTTGTAGGTCTTTAAATGGCCTTCAGTCAGCAAAAAAAGACTCCCAAAACACAGTTCTTCATAATTACTTATTAATGAAAAGCAACTAATCGTTAAGCTTCATGCACTGATCTTCCATAAGTAGACTTTACAGGTGCTATGTGTTAATCATTTTCCTGTGAATTCATCAGGCCACTAGTGCTTTCATATTAACTCTCTCATAGGATTTTAAAATTCCACTATGTTTTGAAAACATTCTTTTTATAAATGCTTCATATTTTAATCCTTTAAAAAAGAAATTTTATTTATTAAAAAATACAGTGACCCAGAAAGATTAGGTTATTCCCGCACTATGTGCGAACATAGCTTCTGGACAGCCAGTCACTCTGGGAACTCCATTCTCAGTTATCCTGATGTCTCTGTAGAGAAGCAGCTGAGCAGAAGTAGCCTCATTACTTACAGCACTAAGTGGAGTCTCTGGCTCCATGTGCCTTTGACTCCAGAGCAGGTGAGGGCTGGCCAAGCACTCATGCTAAGATAGGGGTTTCACTGGGGCAATATGAAGGGCTTTTCTGGGGAGGAGGCTTTTGTTACCACCCAAGCAGAAGACTCTGGTGGGATGGTGGCAGCAGGGGCTCTCTCCAGGACCCCTCTCTTACCTGAAGAGCAGGGCCGGCTCCAGCATTTCTGCCGCCCCAAGCAAAAAAAAAAAAAAAAAAAAAAAGCCGCGACCGCGACCGGCGGCGGGGCAATTGGAAAAAAAAAAAAAAACAGCCGCGATCGGCAGCGGCAGTTCAGCGGCAGGTCTTTCGCTCCCAGAGGGAGTGAGGGACCTGCCGCCCCCAAATTGCCGCAGATGCCGCCCCTCTCCCTTGGCCGCCCCAAGCACCTGCTTGTTAAGCTGGTGCCTGGAGCCGGCCCTGCTGAAGAGTGACAGCAGCTAACACCACTTGACCCACCTAAACAGCAGCAGCAGCGATCTCTCTTACCCCAGGTGCTTGCCTGAACATCTGGCAAGGAAAACTAGGGTATGTCTGCACAGCAACTAAACACCCACAGCTGGCCCAGGTCAACTGACTTGGGCTCGTGGGGCTGTAAAATTACTGTGCAGACATTTGTACTCAGGCTGGAACCCAGGCTCTGGGATCTTCTTCTCCCCCCGCCCCGGAGCCTGAATACCTATACAGCAATTTTTAGTCCCGTAGCCTGAGCCTCACAAGCCCAAGGCAGCTGAGCCAAGCAGCCGCAGCCATGCCGCAGAGGTGACAAAAATCAGTCTTAGGAAGGGAAAAATCTGCCTTCACAATTAAGGTTGAAGCTAACGTCTTTCAAGTGACTAATATAGGAATATATAGTAGCCCTTGGACATGTGTAATTCCCTCTAAACCAAGCAAAAGTTTTGCATGGATAAATTCTTGTGGATTAGGCCCACTGAAATGGACATCTGTTCTACATCCTGCCCTCCCAGCGACAGGCGACTAACAATGAATTTGGATAACCTACTCTCAGGCCTGGTCTACACTACGACTTTAATTTGGATTTAGCTGCGTTAATCCGAATTAATCCTTAACCCGTCCACACAACGGAGCCAGTTACTTCGAATTAAAGGGCGCTTAAAATCGATTTCTGTACTCCACCCCGACGAGCGGAGTAGCACCAAAATCGATTTTGTAAATTCGAATTAGGGGTAGTGTGGCCGCACACCACCGAATTAATGTGGTTAAAAACCGAATTAATGTGCTTAATGTGGCCGCGCACAATCGAATTTATACAATCTGTTTCCCAAATTCGAATTATCTAAATTCGAATTAATCTCGTAGTGTAGACGTACCCTCAGTGATCTACAGTGCAATGCTGGACAATAAAAGGAGCACTATGGCTCATATTTTCCAATGCAATCCATTTGCATCTCTGTACAGACAGTCATTTTTAAAATATAGAAACAGAAAAAACCTTGCTGTGGTTTATTCACAGGTTACTTCAAGCACCTTACAGTATGCTTTTTAAATTATCCAGAATCATACATGATACAGTGATTTTCCAGAACTTTGTGACCTAATAAAAGCATTTTAAAAAAAAGATTAAATAGTATTATAAAGTTCTGATCTATTGTTAAGCATCCCTAGGGAAAACACATTTTATAAGGAAAACTGTTTCTGAAAGGAAAAATCTTCTCGATTTAGGAATATTTTAACTGTACAGGCATCCTACAACATTATGATGATCGACAATAGTATAAAAATAGCAATTTTCATCTTCAAAATGCTCTGCAACTATTAACACCATGTGAGGCACAAAGGCATTCTTCCCATTTTACAAATGGGGAAGTTAAGGATGAGAGGTTAAATGATTTGCCAAAAGTCACAACTGGAGATCTAAGAGAGAAGATGCTTTGGGGGCTGAAAACGAGCAAGAGAGATTTCAGCCCAAATGAAGGTATGGAACTTGCAAGACAGAGCAGAGATTAGAATTCAGGGCTTCCTGGCTACCAGGACCTCTTCTTCCTATAAACACAGTGTTATGACAAATCACCCTACTACTTTTTTTTTTTTTTTAAGGTAAAGTTTGTGAGCAGGGAGAGAGGGGGAGTGGTGTGAAATGCTTCAAGAAATTAGACTAGGTACTCAGCACTGTGCAGGTACAAAGCTCCGAAGAAAGCCCTGTCAAGAGAGGCTTCCGTATCCCATTGCCACATTAGAGTATAAACTATGCTTTGGGGGTGGGGGTTGGGGGGAAGAATAGTTACTCACCTTGTGCAATACTGATGGTTCTTCAAGATGTGTCCCCCTATGGGTGCTCCACTGTAGGTGTGTCTGTGCTGCCCATCAGAGAAATTTGGCAGCAGTGTGTGTTTGGCCCGCACCTGGTCTGCCATGAGGCTAACCAGCGTTGTGTGGGCAAACCCTCCTCAGTTCTTTCTCTACCGCAGAGTCTATGATGAGAACTCCGAAGCAGAGGGGAGGAGGATGGAGCACCCAGAGGGGGACACATCTCGAAGAACCATCGTTACTGCTCAAGGGGAGTAACAACTTCTTCGAGTAGTGTCCCTATGGGTGCTCCACGGTAGGTGACTACCAAGCAATATCCCCCACTGGAGGCTGGGGCTTTGGAGTCAAGTCTGTGATGGAGGATAGTACTGTGGCGCCGAATTTGGCGTCTGCAGCAGAGTCCCCCAGGATGGCATTGTGCAGGGGTGGCCAACCTGAGCCTGAGAAGGAGCCAGAATTTACCAAAGTACATTGCCAAAGAGCCACAGTAATATGTCAGCAGCCCTCCATCTGCTCCCCGCCCCCAGCGCCTCCCACCCAAGAGCAGCCCCACCAATCAGCGCCTCCCGCTCCCTCCCTGCACCTCCTGATCAGCTGTTTCATGGCGTGCAGGAGGCTCTGGGGGGGAGGGAGAGGAGCGAGGGCACGGCAGGCTCAGGGGAGGGGGCAGGAAGGGGTGGAGTGGGGGCAGGGCCTGTGCAGAGCCAGGGGTAGAGCAGTGAGCACCCCCTGGCACATTGGAAAGTTGGCACCTGTAGCTCCAGCCCTGGAGTTGGTGCCTACACAAGGAACCGCATATTAACTTCTGAAGAGCCGCATGTGGCTCCGAAGCCACAGGTTGGCCACCCCTGGCATAGTGTGTTCTGCAAATTACTCCTGGGGAAATTCTGCACAACTGCGGCACAGCACAA
This sequence comes from Terrapene triunguis, assembly GCF_002925995.2. NCBI lineage: Eukaryota > Metazoa > Chordata > Testudines > Emydidae > Terrapene > Terrapene triunguis. The sequence goes on from NW_020664377.1 coordinate 5,125,835, forward strand.
AAATGTGCGCGCACACACACACACACACACCCTGCAGATTTTCTTTGCTTCCTTGCAGAAAATGGTTTCTATGGGGAAGCAAAAAGAGAACCTGCACCAGTACTCACTCACCCCTCCCCAGCAGTTCAGATGTGTCTGTTCAGGCAGCCAGGAGAGCCGTAAATCACTGGTGGGAGGGGGGTCTGGGGATGCCCTGACCACCCAGGGACATTAGTTCCAAATTGGGGGGGGGGGTTGAGAAGGACGGAGACGGAATTCCCCCTCCCTGCACAGAGCACCTGGGACTGGGTCAGATCAAGCCCCAGAAACTCCCCCTGGCTGCAGAAAGCTCTGCACCATGGGGGAGGGATGTTCCAGGTGCGGGGGGAGGGAGGGAGGCTAAGCATTGAGGTTTAGGTGCGGGGGGGGGGGATTGTCTGGATGCATGTGGGTTGGGCAGACAGGGGGAGCAGCTCCCTGTACAGTGACCCCCTCCCCATACCCGCACATCTGGAAACCCCCCCGCCCCCCCACCGAGCCCCCTCTGTATCAGGAGCCCCCGCATCCAGAACCCCCCCTCAGAACCCCTAAACCAACACCCGGCCAAGTCTCACCTCCTACATCAATCACTGTACCTTTTGATCTATCTGCAATGGAGAGGAAGAGTGTCAAAGAATTTCTGAAAGCTCTTGTGCTGTCCAAATAAAAGGCCAAGCATTGAGTGTATGGAGATGGCTTCCCTATCATCCTGGTGAGGCTTGGGATAAAAGGTTGGAAGGTGAATGAGTTGGTTCACGGGAAATTTGGACGTCACTTTGGGGGTGAACTTTGGATGTGGCTAAGTGTGTCTTTGTCAGGAAAGAACATTGTGATGGGGGGGATGCACCATCAGGGCTGCTATCTCCCCTATCCTTCTTGCTGAGGTAATGGCGATCAGTAATGCCGTCTTCATGGAGAGGTGAGTTAAAGAATAAGTGGCCATGGGTTCAAAGGGTGATCTAGTCAGTCCTTTTAACACTAGATTGAGATCCCGTTGTGGCGTAGAAAGCCTAGGTTGGGGAAAGAGGTTCGCTATGCTCTGAAGAAACCTCTACATAGTTGAGCAGGAAAAAATTGAGTACCCTTACACCTGCTGGTGGAAGGTCGCTATTGCTGCTAAGTGTACTTTCAGGGAGCTAATAATCCCAATTTCTTGAGATTCAGCAAATAGTCTAGGACGACAGGTACAGTGGCTGTATCTGGGGTGACTTTTTTGGATTGGCACCACATCCGGAATCTAGTCCAGTTCTGGTGCCCACAATTCAAGAAGAATGATGATAATTTGGAGAGGGTTCAGAGAAGAGCCAGGAAAAAGATTAAAGGATTAGAAAACATGCCCTATAGTGATAGATTCAAGGACCTCCATCTATTTAGCTAAACAAAGAGAAGGTTAAAGGGTCACTTGATTGCAATCTGTAAGTGCCTACATGGGGAACAAATATTTAATAATGGGCTCTTCTGTATAGCATAGAAAGGTATAACATGATCCAGTGGCTGGAAGTTGAAGCTAGACAAATTCAGACTGGAAATAAGGCCTAAGATTTCAACAAGGAGGGTATTTAACCAATGGAACAATTTAGTAAGGGGTGGGGTGGATTCTTCATCACTGGCAATTTTTAAATCAAGATTGGATTGAGGGCCCGAAGGTTTCTGTTTGGAGAACATGGACTTCTTTCTTGGCAGTTCATATGAGTATTGGGATGAATATTGTGATGAGCGGGGCCTGAATGAAGGCTGAGGACTATACTTTCTCTTCTGCCCAGCTGTGTAGATTCCGAGCGATCCAAGAGTAGCCCTGAAATCTTTTAAAGTGTGGAGGGAACCATCCGTCTTTTCCACAAAGAGCTTTGTACCTTCAAAAGGGAAGATCCTCCATGGTTGTTTGCACTTCTTTGGGGAAACCGGCAAAGTGCAGTCAAGCGGCTCGTCTCATCACGATGACCCTGGAGATGGAACATGCCACTGGGTCAGCTGAATTGAGTGCAGACTCGAGTGATGTCTTTGCCACTAGTTGGCTTTCGTTAATGATGGCTTTGAATTGGTCCTCGTGAGATTCTGGGAGCTGCTCAATAAAGGAATTGAGTTTTGAGAAGTTGATGTAATCATATTTTGCTGTTAAGGCTTGATAGTTTGCGATATGGAACTGTACCGTAGCTGAGGAGTATATTTTTCTCCCAAAAAGATTGAAGCACTGCTAGTCCCAGGTATAGGGGGTGGATTTCAGTTGATGCTGACAGCCCCTTGAGTTCACCACGTCCACAATGATCAAATTGGGGAGCGGGTGGGAGAAGAGAAATTCTGTGTCTTTCGCCACCATGTCATATTTTTTAATCGCCCCACTTGCGTGCTGGCAGGACCGATGCCGGGGTCTGCCATATGAGTTTGGCAGAGCCCAAGAGGGCCTCATTAATAGGGAGGGCTACTCTGGATGATGCAAAAGCCCATAGAATGTCCAACTGTTTATGGTGTGGCTTGGTCACCTCTTGTAATGGCAGTTGTGATGCACCTGCCACCCTCTGAGCTAGCTCCTGGAAAAGCTTAAAGTCGTCGGCCAATGACAGAGGAGGGGGCATCACTGTTTCGTCTGATGATGCAGATGAGAAGCTGGTCTGGCGGAGGTGAGGGGGGAGCGGGAGGGGAAATCTCCTCCTCGACTTCAGCCTCTTGTTCTCCTGTTTAGGGGGCTCGGATGCCCTCAATGCGGCGGCCAAAAGAGGGTGTCTCATGGGCTCCTGATAGACACAGTATCTTCCATGGCTCTAGCTCAGCCTATGTGCCTGCCAAGGGTCCCAGTAAGGCCACTGAGAGGGTGGGAAGGGCCCCCAAGGCTGGTACCATGGCTGCCCATTCCAAGGAGGCTGGGGGCCAGAGGGGTGGATGGTTGAGGTCCATACTGGAAATGGGTATGTAGGGTGGATGAGAGAAGCGGTGGGAGACTACGTCCCCTTGCTCACGGTCTGACGCAGCACTCAAAAATGGGGGTGTAGGGCATGACATCACCAGGTAGTCTGGAGCTCTGGATGGAGTTGGTACTGGGGCCCTGGTACCGAGTAGAGGTGAGTCTGGTGCGTCAGACACCAAAAGCTCTGCCGCGTACCGGAAGTCCGGTGGTGCCGCAGCAGTCGGTACCAGTAGCATTTGCAGTGCTGAGAGTTGGTGATGCTGTCCTGATCGCGCGGTCTGATGTTACCGACATCGATGACCACACCTATTTGTTCCCATAATACAGGTCTGAAAAGACTATTCGGGATGTGATCAGCAGCTGACTACATGAAAGGAATCCTACCCACCACAGATTATCTGCAATTGTTAAGAGTTACTTTAAACCTGTCTAAACTGATTAAATCATTAGCCTGCTCTGAAAATCTCAAGCTTTAAGATGACAGATAGATACAAGATCATTTCCACATCTCACTCTTAAAGAAGCCTGAATTATTCTATCCTTGGTTGTAACTGAAGCCACTCACTCTGCAAACAGTGCAAAGTAAATGAAAGTAGCCTGTCTAACAAGACAGCATTTCTTCAGTGTGATCAAAGTTATGTTGATAGGTTCGAATGGAACATTTATTACCTGATAATTTCCTTTCTGCTAGCAGAGTCCCCCACAATTCTGACATGTCTGGGCTGGTCTCCTCCACTCTGTAGCTCCTGGAGGCGGTTCAAAGCTGTCATGCAGCATGTGCTGGACATGCCTCCTTCTCCCACTTGTCACTCCAAAGTTGTATACTCATAGAAAGATATTATTAACAACATCAAAGCCAACTCATGAACTATGTACAGCACTTAATTGTCTATATCAGTGGTCTCCAAAGTGGGGTGCGCAAGAGGATCCTTGGAGGTGTGCGGCAGGAGGAGTGCTTTTTGTTGTTGTTGTTGTTCGTCAGGCGGGAGTCCGAGCAGCTTTTTTTTTCGCTTCGGCACGGCAGGGGGTGCGTGCTCAAAAATTTTTTACTGATAGGGGTGTGCGATCAAAAAAGTTTGGAGACCACCGGTCTATATAGTTATTGTACAAATCAAATGCTGACCCGTAGACTAACAAGCCATCCAGGTTGGGTAGAATTGTGGGAGACACTTCTAGCAGAATGGAAAATTTACTACCCAATAATTTCCTTTCTGCAGCCCACTGTTTCCTGCAATTTTGATACATCTGGAAACTAGCGAGCAGCGAAACAGAAGTAAGGAGGAATACGGAAACAGGGAAGAAAACACCAGAATGAGACACAAAGGAAATCCCTCTATAAATGTTCCTCAAAAGGCAATACTATTACTGGGCCACCACCTGCAGCACCTTCCTGCTCGAGGAAGCCTCCATGGAAGAGGGAAAATCCATCTTATAGTGTCTGATAAAGGTGTTAGCCAATATCCATGTGGTCGCTCTGCATATCTCAGCAGTGGAAGCATTTGCTCGCTCAGCCCATGAGGTTCCTATAGATCTTGTGGTGTGTGCTTTCATTCTTTCTGGAACAGGGCTGCCTGTAGGTCTCCACAGTACAAGTCTGACCCAACTAGCAAAACTCCAAGAAACTGAAAAAGCACGTCTGCCACCGCTGCAGTAATTTTGGGCGCGTCTTCACTAGCAACATTAAAGCGCTGGCTGCGGCAGTGCTTTAACATGGCTGTGTAGTCGAGGGGAATACCTACCAGCGCTGTGAGCGCAGCTCCCAGTGCTAGTGCACTGTTTACACTGGCACTTTACAGCGCTGTAACTTGCTGCGCTCGGGGGGGGGGGGTTCACACCCCTGAGCGAGAAAGTTGCAGCGTTGTAAAGTGCCAGAGTAGACAAGCCCTTAGTCTCTCTCTCTCTCCATGCAATTACCCTCTTCAAGCCCCATCACAGGCATCTGTTCTATTTCCAGAATACATGCTTAATCAAATCAAAATAGACTATTCCCCAGACCAGCAGACTGACTTGTATTCCATGCAATGTCATAGTTATTAAAATGGTGCTGATTCTAGACAGACATAGCTGTTGTGCAAAACATCCAAGATGCCTTTGTTAAAAAACAGTTAGATGTATGTATTTATACAGGTTTTATGATGTTTTATATAAAAACAATAAAAACAAAGTTAAAGAAAAACAGCCAGATGTCAACGCCGGTGTATATTTTTAGTATCTGAGTTGTTGCTCTATATTTGTTCCTTAACTATCTGCTGCTGAAGTGTTATGCGAAAATACATCCCATTGCAAAATTTGCTTCATAGATCTTAACTAGATCAATGAATTGGTAGATGTGGCATTTGTCATAACAAATACACTGAGCATCCATACAAATCCAAAGACTTAAAGTACACACAGCATAATAGTTCCTGTTTCCCTGAAACACTCAAAAAGCCCACAATGAAGGTTGGTGTGGGTTTTTTTCTGGGTGGGGGTGGAGGGGTTACTTACTATTGTTATGGGTAACACCTTCAATGACAGTAACTAGAAGAAGTCAACTGAAAAAAGGTGATTTTTCCTAATTACTTTGCGTATATAGTCAATTTCACTTTTACTTCCGTATTCTCAGTGCCTTCTGTTTCATAAAGAGGAAATAGAATAATTTTTAAAATGGGACTGTAAGTCCACAAAAATTGTCAGGGGAACCCAAGGAGGAGTGTTTTACGTTAATATACTTTTAACTTATATTTAAAACGAACACTATTTCATGTTGATGCCCCAGCAAAGATACTCAGTTATGGGTTGAGTATACAGTTATGGTTGAGTTGTTAAGCTAAAATTGAGTACATTAAGAATAGGTTTATTGTAACATTAAAGTTGAAAAAATGATACTGGGTAAAAAGTTATCAGATAAGGGTCAAACCCCAACTCTAATTCTACCCTCCTTATTCTCAGTAACCCTCCACATACAAGCCAGAAATCCCTCATTAACACCCATACATCTGAATATGATTTCACTGACACCCTTAGAGGCTTTGGGATATATGGATGCACCAAGAAGTGCCTCAATACATCTACCGATCCCAGGCTGGTAAATTTGGGTCAGTGGAATGTTGTATATGTGGACACTGCAAGTAACAAACACAGATTGCTTAGTTTTCTTAAGCTGTCTCTTGTGCATCTTCCAAGACACGCACTTGAAACATGAAGCGTAGGGAGGGGGAAGAGAAGGCACTTTGGGTTCTGAAAACAAGCAAAAGCCCAAGTGAATGTGTGGAATTTGCTAGTCTATTTAGATCTTGAGTAAAATTTTCTAAAGTGCCTGTGATTTAAGCACTTAGGAGCTTAAAATCGATTTTGAAAATGTAATTTAGGTTTTTAAGTTCCATTGACTTTCAATGAGATTTATGTTCTTAAGTTCCTAAGTAGTTTTTGAAAATGAGATTTAGGCTTCTAAATCACCTAGGAATTTTTTGAAAACATTACCCTTCATTAAATGTAATTTTTATCAAAAAAGAAATATCTACCCTTCAGTAAAAGATACAGAGAAAAAATCAGCGGGTACCCACTACCTTTGAGCAGTCTGAATTCCAGGCCCAAGGGAAAAAATTATTAATTATTTGATAATTAGAGGTCTTTTCAAAACAGTAGAACCAAAATTATGTCAAACTCTGAGCAAAATGGCCCTTGTACATTCATATTTTCAACAGCCTTGCATTACATTTTGTACTGCATTCTCAAAATGAATGAAACATTTCTTCAGGCTGAATTTACAGTTTTCTCCAACTGGAAATACCTCTCAGTTGGTTCCCCTTCAAATATTTTATTTTAATAGTTCACTTTTTAACTTGTTAAAATCAACATTTCCCAGCCAGCAGTGCTTTTACCCATGATATGTGTAGACAACTAGAAACAAGGAAATAATAACCTTAATTCAAAATCACTTCCTGTAGGCCACACAAAATTTACAATTTATTATCCAGAAATAAAGAAATTCCTCCTCCCCCAGAGAAACTAGTCCTTCATCATCTTAAATTTCTCACTCTCTCACACAAAAAGCACCAACACTCAAAAAACCTGAAGAGAAATTACATACTCTAACACCCTTCTAGTTACAAACTTGTTTGCATAATGCCAAAACTCTTGCTGAAATTGTGCTACCAGGGGTTCAGATGAAAAGCCAAAAACAAACAAACAACACTAAATCAGTACAAACTGGTATTTTGTATGCTTTCCACAACATAAACCTGCAAGGCACACACACACACACACACACACACACACACACACACACACACCACCCCTTTTCAGCTGTTTGTATTAGCGACAAAGATTGGTTCATACCCCCACCAAAGTAACTCTTTCCATCGTAGGTCAGTTAGATTATAGACACAATGGTCAGTTATCCAAGTTAACTTCAAGATCCTTTGAAGATTTGAGGGTTCTGTATCACCAGGTGGTCTTAATGGGATTAAGTAGATACCATGAAATAACTAATACCTAATATTCACGAAAAAACACATTATCTAGGATTGCTGCATTTCCCCTCCCTATTAAATGCTTGATGACAGACATCTTCCTCCCCACCACCCCGTACTGTTTGTGAATCAAATCATGATAATAGGAGAAAAAACAATGACTCAAAATATAAAAATGAAAACTTGTCAGGACAAGTCTTTTGTACCAAGAATAGACTTTGAGAAAGTAGAGTTGACTAATCTTCAGTTCCTCACTGGACTGATAGATACTCTCTCAATTTTTTTTAAATCCATCTGACCTCATTTCTACTGACTGAGCAAAAAAAACTCCAGCATAAGTAAGGGCTACAAATGACCAAGACTTTTAATTTCTAATACGTCACTGTGAATTCCTGTTAGGGAAACATTCAGATTTCTTTATTTTTTCTCTTTCTTAAAACTATAGAAAAAAAACCTTTCAGTTTGTGTGTAAGGTGTTTCTACTACCTCTAACATTTATTATACACTAAAACATTTCCCTCGTGCTCACTGGCGACTTATTCACTTGATTTCTGTAATGACTGGTACAAGCAGATACACCAACATATCCTTCATTCTATCTCTGGATACCTGTATTCAGAAGTTTTCTTTGTTGCTGTATGTTGTTACTGAAATATATGAATTCCCCCCCCCAACCCCCCCCCCGATGCAAATGACAGTTTTCCCAACACATACATACTCGACATGACTATTAAACTGAGACAAAAATGCACTTGCTCTCTCTCCAAACACCTTCTGATACCATCCTTGTATGGTAAACAATCACTGGAAAAAAAGGGAAATAATCAAACCAGTTCCAACCTAGCTTCCAGACTTATAATAAAGGTAGACTTTACTGAACCAGCACAATATAGTGTCTATGCTTGCATATCAGCATTTCTATTTCTATCTACGTTTTTAATACTGCCTTGATGCTGGGTTCATTGCAGTCACAATTTTTTTCCCTGTCTTCAGCTTTGTCTGAGTATGTCAAAGGACTGAAGTTGACAGGAAACCTGCCTTGGAAACACTTGGAAAGCAAGCTTCTTGTGTGTACCACAGTAACTTAAGAAGTTACTAGTCTTAAGAAGAAGCAGCAAGAACAACAGAGAGGCGAACACAATGCATTTGTTTTCTTCTACAAATACAATAAGCCATGTAGCTTGGATCACCAGAATTCAAATGTGGGCTGATATAGGTAAATAGACAATGGCATCTCGCAATAGCAGTGCCTCGTGATATATACCCCCATTAATAGTCGTTCTGTATTTGCTCACTAGCATCCCTGCTTTCATGCTGGACTGTATTCATGCCCAGAAGTACAGAAAGATGTTGGCCCATGTGCAGTGGGGAAAGAAGTGCTTCCAAGTCAGCTGTTTGCCTGCTGGGACACATTCCTACAGGGGGAGCAGCACAGCAGGAGGATGGCAGGTAAAGAGAAATGGGGATTGGGAGCCAGGAAAGGAAAGAAACAGTCCTATGGCCTGTGTTACACAGGAGATCCAACTAGTGGTTCTCAACCTGTGGCCCGCAGGCCACTTGTGGCCCAATTAGCACACTGCTGCGGCCCATGTGACATCCTCAGGGCCATACAAGTAGTATTGGATGAAGCCCACATAACACATTGCGGGGCGCATATGGGGCCCAGAATGGTAAATAGGTTGAGAACCACTTGACTAGATGATCACAATGGTCCCTTCTGGCCTTAAAATCTATGAAAGAAAGGGGGAGAGGGGAAGGCATGAGAGGGATGGGAAGAGATAGAAGAAAGGCTGGAGGGAGATAAGATACTAGAAGACAGAATGGAAGACTGTCATAAATATGAAAGTAGGAAGTGTAAAAAGAGACTAAGAAGAGAAAGCAAAAAGATGCAACTGTTAGAAGTTCTTTAAGTTTGTTAATTTTTGACACTGAATTTTCTTTGGTGGTGAGGGAGAAGAGAGCTTAAAGAATCTGGAAAAAAATCCAGTTTAAACAGGAGGTTGGAGGAACGGGGGCCAGATGAGAAATAAATTTTGGTCTGATCAGTGGTGGTTTTGAGGGGGTAAAGTGTCCTCAAGCTGATTTTGAAATATCCAGTCTGCGAAAGAATCCAGGTCCAGCATGCCATGTACTGTATTTACAGCACGCCAAAGATGACACTTTCATGAGATAGAGCAGATTTTGCAGACTATTAAAAAAAAATCAGGAGAATCCAAAATATGACTTGTGCACAGCAACCACATTTAAATACAACAATTAACTCATTCACAAGATAAATCCTTATGATCAGCTACCATCTAAAGTAAGCCTGTAGGCATCTAACTTTCAACATAACTACATTCCTCCAAACACTGCCATGATCTTTATTATTATTCATTTATTTTGCTGTTTCAAGCTGCATAATAAGGTGCAACACAGAAACTTTACCCAGATGCCAGCTATACGGGGATCAGATGTGGCAGGTACTGTGATCTATGCAAAAGAAATAAGATACCAAAACACACACAGTGTCAATAGTCAAAAGGTGCAAACTGCATGAAACAACAGAACTACCATCCATATGTCCTATATTGATTCCGTCAAGCTTTGGCAACTGACGCATTAAAACAGCAATGCGATTATGATTTCATACAGTTATAACCAAATCTTTAAAAGTGTGCCTTACGTCTGCATAAGGTGAAACTTTAGACACTAATATAAAGTTTCACCTTTATGCCTCACAACTTACCCCTGCATCCAACTTCCATTTTAGACCAAACTATACAGTGGAAATACCTTCAAGAGATAGCATTATATATTCACACTGTTTTTTAAAAAGTCATGAGGAAAACAAAAACTTGGAGGTAAAATAAATATCCTAAAGTTTAGGCAATTAAATTACTTTTAAACCATTCTTATTCTCCAATTTTAGTATTCTGTTCCTTCCACACAACTCCTCCTACTCAGAGAGACAAAGACCACCAAGATACACGGGTCCTCAGTCATTTTCCTTCCTTCCCTTCGCCTCTCCAATCCCTGTTGTACCTCTAAAATTTAGGAACTGCCATACTGGATCAGGCCAGTGGTCCATCCTAATCCACACTACTGTCTCAGATAGTGCCCACTATCAGAAGAAGGTGCAGAAAATCCCCATAATCTACAAGTATGCTGGAATAACTCAATGATAGGGGATATTTCTTGCTATACACCAGGCAGTTAGTAGTTTGCTCTTGCCCTGAAGCACGAGGGCGTATACCTCTTATAAATGTTTATTCCATCCTTTGTAACTGTGAATGTTTTAATCTTCCATGTAAGTATCCAAACCCTTTTTGAGCACTTGTAAGCTTTTAGCCTCCGAAGTAGCACACAGTAATGAGTTCCACAGGTTAATCAGGAAGTGCATCACTTAGGATATGTCTACACTGAAACAAAACAAAATACCAATGGCAACAAGTCTGAGAGCCCAAGTCAACTGACTCGTGCTCGTGCTACAGGACTAAAAATAGCTGTATAGACATTCATGCTCAGGCTCTGAAACCCTATGAGGGGAGTGATGCTATCAGTTGCATTGCCTATACGAGAGACAGCCACTTCAAGTGTTTGCTTCTCTACACTCCTTGTTACTGCTGTGTCTGTCAGCTGTCTCCACCTGTTCATGCCACCACTGGCTGGTAGCATGGCTGAAACTGGCGGTCAGTGGCTCCAACCACATTTAGAAGAGAGCAGTAAATAGATGGTGATGGATAATGATAATTAAATACTGAGGAATTTGATATGCAGCATCCCTCCAAGCCTATCTCTCACGTTGTCCAACAAATACAGGAGACCATTCAACAAAATTGCATAAACAGCAAAGGTAAAATACCATCATCACTACACTGATGACACACAAGTACACCTCTACCCTGATATAACGCGACCCGATACAACACAAATTCGGATATAACGCGGTAAAGCAGTGCTCCGGGGGAGGGGGGGGGGCTGCGTGCTCCAGCAGATCAAAGCAAGTTCGATATAACGCGGTTTCACCTTTAACGCGGTAAGATTCTTTGGCTCCCGAGGACAGCGTTATTTCGGGGTAAAGGTGTATATCAATCGCCCTGTGGGCCCTGCTAGATCCATTTTGGGCATGGAAAATATCCCTAGCTGGATGAATTTGAGAGGTGTTGTCTTAACCCTCAAGAATGTTCACTGATTGGCAGAGTTTTCCACATCAGAGGGCTTCTCTTTCTTTTTGGGCCTACTTAGAGGAGATTCATACAGAGAAACGATGGCAAACATGGTTAAGAATCTCAGGCCTGGTCTACACTATTAATTTAGTTCAAATTTAGCAGCGTTAAATTGAATGAACCCTGCACCCGTCCACACAACGAAGCCATTTACTTCAACATAAAGGGCTCTTAAAATTGATTTCTGTACTCCTCCCCGACGAGGGGAGTAGCGCCGAAATCGACACTGCCATTTTGAATTAGGGTTAGTGTGGCCGCAATTCGACAGTATTGGCTTCCAGGAGCTATCCCACAGTGCACCATTGTGACCGCTCTGGATAGCAATCTGAACTTGGATGCACTGGCCAGGTAGACAGGAAAAGCCCCGCGAACTTTTGAATTTCATTTCCTGTTTGCCCAGCGTGGAGAGCACAGGTGACCACGCAGAGCTCATCAGCACAGGTAACCATGCAGTCCGAGAATCGAAAAAGAGCACCAGCATGGACCGTAAGGGAGGTACTGGATCTGATCGCTATATGGGGAGAGGATTCCGTGCTAGCAGAACTACGTTCCAAAAGACGAAATGCCAAAACATTGGAAAAAATCTCCCAGGGCATGATAGAGAGAGGCCACAATAGGGACTCACTACAGTGCCGTGTGAAAGTTAAGGAATCAGACAAGCCTACCAGAAAGCCAAAGAAGCAAATGGAAGGTCCGGGTCAGAGCCACAGACATGCCGCTTCTACGCTGACCTGCATGCAATTCTAGGGGGGGCCGCCACCACTACCCAACCCCTGACCGTGGATTCCAAGGCGAGGATAATCTCAGCCGTGCCTGAGGATTCTGCGGATGGGGAAGGTGAGGAGGAGGAGGAGGAGGACGACGAGCTTGCGGAGAGCACACAGCACTCCGTTCTCCCCAACAGCCAGGATCTTTTTCTCAGCCTGACTGAAATACCCTCCCAAGGCATTATCCCAGACCATGAAGCCATGGAAGGGACCTCTGATGAGTGTACCTTTATAAATATAAAACATGGTTTAAAAGCAAGCGTTTTTTAATGATTAATTTGCCCTGAGGACTTGGGATGCATTCGCGACCAGTACAGCTACTGGAAAAGTCTGTTAACGTGTCTGGGGATGGAGCGGAAATCCTCCAGGGACATCTCCATGAAGCTCTCCTGGAGATACTCCAAAAGCCTTTGCAGAAGGTTTCTGGGCAGTGCAGCCTTATTCCGTCCTCCATGGTAGGACACTTGACCACGCCATGCTAGTAGCAAGTAATCTGGTATCATTGCATGACAAAGCCTGGCAGCGTATGGTCCCGGTGTTTGCTGGCATTCAAGCAACATCCGTTCTTTATCTCGCTGTGTAATCCTCAGGAGAGTGATATCGCTCATGGTAACCTGGTTGAAATACGGGAATTTAATTAAGGGGACAGAGGTGGCTGTTCCTACTGGGCTGTTTGCCTGTGGCTGAAAAGAAATCCTTCCCTGCAGTTAGCCAAGCCGGGGAGGGGGAGGGAGAGATCATTGGCGCTGAGATTTTGCGTTTGGCTAGCAGGGATCTTCCATGATACCAGCCACGCGGTGGGGGGAGGGATAAAGCGGTCATCCCAGAGAATTGGATGGGGGGGGGTTAAGTTTGGTTTCTGCTGCTGCACGTTAACAGGAAAACCGCAGCACTCAACGGGCTTTGCTTGGTATGTGGGAAAGGAGGGCGCTGCTTTTAGGAAGGTTGAAGAAGCCGAAAGACAATGGCTTACCATGGCCACATGCAAGCCGAATTCTGTTGCCCGTACCTGCGTCTGTGATCTCTAACACCAAAGCCGCAGGCGCTCAATATTAAGATGCAAAATGTGACCTTGTACCGAAATCACATGTCCTGTGTAATGTGAATAGTGTTGTTCACCGTGAAAGAGTATAAGCATTGTTCTGTAAAATGTATCTTTTTAAATACTTCTCTCCCTTTTTTCCCCTCCCTCCCGCAGCTGCAAATTTTTCAAGCCTCCCTCCTCCATCTTGAAGGCTATCTCAGATAAGGTGGCGAAAAAAACGGACGCGAGACGACACGTTCTCGGAAATCATGCAATCGACCCGCGATGAAAGAGCTCATTTGAATGAGTGGAAGGACACGATATCTAAGTACAGGAAAGATGCCAGTGAACGTGAGGACAGGAGGGACCAACGTGAGGACACAAGGGACCAACGTGAGGAGAGGAGAGACGCTTGAGATGAGAGGTAGCGCGATGCAACGCTGCTGCTGCTGCGTGAGCAAACGGACATGCTCCGGCGTCTGGTGGAACTTCAGGAATGGCAGCAGGATCACAGAGTGCCGCTGCAGCCCTTGTATAACCACCCTCCCCCCTCACCATGTTCAATAGCCTCCTCACCCAGACGTGTAAGAACGCGGGGGGGGGGAGGCTCCGTGCACCCTCCCACTCCACCCCAGTGGATAGCCCAAGCAAAAGGCTGTCATTATTTTGAACTTTTTTAGTGGCCTTTTCCTTCCCTCCTATCCTCCTCCCAAACCCCACCTGGGCTACCTTGTCAGTTCTCTCCCTCTTTTTATAATCAATTAATAAAGAATACATGATTTTTAAATGACAGTGACTTTATTTCCTTTGAAAGCAAGCTGTGATCGAAGGGGAAGGGTGGGTTGCTTACAGAGAACGAGTCAATCAAGGGGGTGGGTTTTCATCAAGGAGAAACAAACAGAACTTTCACACCGTAGTCTGGCCAGTCATGGAACTGGTTTTCAAAGCTTCTCTGATGCGCAGCGCTTCCTGGTGTGCTCTTCTAATCGCCCTGGTATCTGGCTGCACGTAATCAGTGGCCAGGCGATTTGCTTCAGCCTCCCACCCCACCATAAAGGTCTCCCCCTTACTCTCACAGAGATTGTGGAGCACACAGCAAGCAGCAATAACAATGGGAATATTGGTTTGGCTGAGGTCTGAGCGAGTCAGTAACGTGCGCCAGCGATCCTTTAAACGTCCAAATGCACATTCTACCACCATTCTGCACTTGCTCAGCCTGTAGTTGAACAGCTCCTGACTCCTGTCCAGGCTGCCTGTGTATGGCTTCATGAGCCATGGCATTAAGGGGTAGGCTGGGTCCCCAAGGATAACGATAGGCATTTCAACATCCCCAGCGGTTATTTTCTGGTCTGGGAAGTAAATCCCTTGCTGCAGCCGTTTAAACAGAGTAGTGTTTCTGAAGATGCGAGCGTTATGAACGCTTCCCGGCCATCCCACGTTGATGTTGGTGAAACGTCCCTTGTGATCCACCAGTGCGTGCAGCACCATTGAAAAGTACCCCTTGCAGTTTATGTACTGGCTGCCCTGGTGCTCCGGTGCCAAGATAGGGATATGGGTTCCATCTATCGCCCCACCACAATTAGGGAATCCCATTGCAGAAAAGCCATCCACTATGACCTGCACATTTCCCAGAGTCACTACCCTTGGTAGCAGCAGCTCAGTGATTGCTTTGGCTACTTGCATCACAGCAGCCCCCACAGTAGATTTGCCCACTCCAAATTGATTCCCGACTGACCGGTAACTGTCTGGCGTTGCAAGCTTCCACAGGGCTATCACCACTCGCTTTTCAACTGTGAGGGCTGCTCTCATCTTGGTATTCTGGCGCTTCAGGGCAGGGGAAAGCAAGTCACAAAGTTCCATGAAAGTGCCCTTGCGCATGAGAAAGTTTCGCAGCCACTGGGACTTGTCCCACACCTGCAACACTATGCGGTCCCACCAGTCTGTGCTTGTTTCCCGGGCCCAAAATCGGCGTTCCACGGCTAGAACCTGCCCCATTAACAACATGATCTCCAAAGCACCGGGGCCCACGGTTTGAGAGCATTCTGTGTCCATGTCCTTATCACTCTTGTCGCCGCGCTGCCATAGCCGCCTCCTCCTCTCCTGGTTTTTCAGGTCCTGGTTCAGCATAAACTGCACAATAATGCGCGAGGTATTTACAATGTTCATGACTGCTGTCTTGAGCTGAGCGGGCTCCATGCTTGCCGTGGTATGGCGTCCGCACAGTTCACCCAGGAAAAAAGGCGCGAAACGGTTGTCTGCCATTGCTTTCATGGAGAGAGGGGGGAGGCTGGACCCAGAACCACCAGCGACAATGTTTTTTGCCCCATCAGGCATTGGGATCTCAACCCAGAATTCCAATGGGCGGGGGAGACTGCGGGAACTATGGGATAGCTACCCACAGTGCAACGCTCCGGAAGTCGACACTAGCCTCGGTACATGGACGCACACCGCCGAATTAATGTGCTTAGTGTGGCCACATGCACTCGACTTTATACAATCTGTTGCCCAAAATCCAATTCTGTAAATTCAGATTAATCCCGTAGTGTAGACATACCCTCAGTATCTCTCAAACATCATTTGCATGTATTGATCCTAGTAAGAGACTTGTGCATTGGCTTGTATGCTTATTTATTACCTCATTAGGACCTCACAATACACACCCTCATGGCCAAGGTGTTTATTTTTGGATGTTAGGTGTCTGTAAGCAGAACAATATATTTTGACCAACATACTAAATACTTATCAAGGGGACAGAGGGATGAGGGAGGGTCAAGGGTGTGCAGGGAGAAGAGGAGGTATATTCCTCTAGGAACTATATATATATATATATATATATATATACACACACACACACACATAACCACTTGCCCCTGGGTGCCTTCCAAAGATAAAAATACTTGCTCTTCAGAGGCAACATTGTAAGGGTAACAAAGAGTCCGGTGGCACCTTATAGACTAACAGATGAATTGGAGCATAAGCTTTCGTGGGTGAATACCCACTTCGTCTGACGCATGTGGGGTAAGTGTCATCTTGAGCAGAGCTGGTTGCTAGAAGTATGTATGTGGCTAGGATACAGATATATACGCATACATATAAACAGTGATTCTTTTCCTATTTAATTGTAACTTTTGGGGGGCATTCTAAGTGTCTATTCACTTCTAAACTTTGTCACCAACACTCCCTTTTCTTCGGTCATACATTTTGACACACTGGAAGACAGGAGAAAAGGTATCTATGTTGTTCCTCATTTTATCCCTCTCTGTTTTTTCTTCCATTGCGTCCTCTCCCTCCTTTTAGTTTCTACCTTCTCTTCACTCTCGCTTGTGACTTTTTGGGGTCCACCCAGACTAGTAAGAGCTTTGGTCATCACCTGCCCTGTAACTTTGGGGGCCTTTGTGATGTGTAGCTGTTGTTCAATTCCCTGATACCAATAGCCTGTCCATAAGGCCAAGCATAAGGAATCATCTTCGTTTTCACCAGCCTAGATACTCTCTGCAGGGTGATCCCAACAATCCTTCCACCCCCAGGTCTCCCCAAATACGTCCTCCCAGAGTTCTTATTTATTAGACACTCAGCCCGTTCCCCTCTGACTCATCACCCCCAAAAGAGTGAAACTGCCCCCCCCCAGTTATTAGCTTACTTTAGCACACACACTCCACGCAGTTTGCGCCCCAGAGACCTGTTTGGGATAAAAATAAAAAAGTTCCTTGAATAGAAAAACCATCAATTCAAAGAGGAACTATTGTCTTTTCCTGGGCTGGACAACAGTTAGTTACTTGAAGCCTGTTTCATGTAAACAACTGGTTTGGGAGGTGCCCTTCCCTGACTGCTCATCATCCTGCTATGAGATGGAGCTGAAGATACACCACAGATTAGGAGAACAGTTTTCTATATACACAAATACACAAATTCATAAGTATAGCTGGCATATATATCTCATAGTGATTACTAAGGCCTGGTCTACACTAGGCGTTTATGTCGAATTTAGCGCAGTTAAATCGAAGTAACCCTGCACCCGTCCACACCACGAGGCAATTTAGTTCGACATAGAGGGCTCTTAAATTCGACTTCTGTACTCCTCCCCAACGAGGGGAGTAGCGCTAAATTCGACATGGCCATGTCGAATTAGGCTAGGTGTGGATGGAAATCGACGCTAATAGCTCCGGGAGCTATCCCACAGTGCACCACTCTGTTGACGCTCTGGACAGCAGTCCGAGCTCGGATGCTCTGACCAGCCACACAGGAAAAGCCCCGGGAAAATTTGAATT
>NW_020664377.1:5143875-5191402 GCF_002925995.2 Terrapene triunguis
CGGCGGGCGCGGCAGCAGAGCCGGGGCTGGGACCGGCTGCCCGGGCTGCGGGGGACCCGGGCGAGCCCCAGGCGGGCAGCGGGGCTCCCCGGAGAAGTTGAGGGGCCGGCGCCGTGCGGAGCCCCGAGCCCAGCGGCGGGCGCGGCAGCAGAGCCGGGGCTGGGACCGGCTGCCCGGGCTGCGGGGGACCCGGGCGAGCCCCAGGCGGGCAGCGGGGCTCCCCGGAGAAGTTGAGGGGCCGGCGCCGTGCGGACAGTCACCGCTTCCAATGTCGACGCTTTCCCTGTAGGTGTGGACTCACAAAGTCGAATTACTGTCCTTAGTGTGGACAAACAAGTTCGACTTTGCAATATCGATTCCACATATTCGATTTAAGTGAAATCGAAATACCCTTCTAGTGTAGACATACCCTAAGTTTACAACATTACAAGCTTTCACAGGAGACCTTAATCAACATATATTTAGAGCAAAATAGACGAATTGATTGCATACTAAGCTAACTGTTTATTTTGGGGGGGTTAACTATTCTGTTCTCTCCTTGGGGTGTCTGGACACCAAACTCCTCTCTCCTTCCTTCTTCTCTGCAACAGTCTCTACTCTCCCCCAGACGAATACACACACAGCACTTTCCACTCCATAGATTGAGCATTTTCCTGTCCCTTTTATCCTTACATAGGACACCACAGGGTTAGGGAAAAGCAGCTGACTTGACCAACGCAAGCAGGAATCTTGAAGTCAATAGGGCTTAAGCGTTTAGCCTAAATTGCCGGGAGCATGGAAGCACAGCTATTTTTCACCAGGGAATGAGATAGCAAACTTAGTCCTTAGCCATGTAGGTATATTATTGAGTAACATTTTCAAAGCCTGGAACCCCCTATTTATAGTTTGAGATTTTTGTTTATCGAGTCATATAACATTTATTATGAAATTATTGTACAGATTCCCACCTCCTTTCTAGAGAATGCTTTTTTAAAAAAGTTACTAGGAAATGGTGAGCAGCAAAAACAAAAACCTCACCACATGTATCCATTCATCAATTCCTTCCTCTTTACCAGCATCCTGGATGTATGCTTTTTGTGGCTGCAGAATCATAGAACATAGAACATAAGAACAGCCATACTGGGTCAGACCAAAGGTCCACCTAGCCCAGTGTCCTATCTTCTGACAGTGGCCAATGCCACGTGCCCAAGAGGGAATGAACAGAACAGGCAATCATCAAGTGATCCATCCCGTCGCTCATTCCCAGCTTCTGGCAAACAGAGGATAGGGACAACATCCCTGCTTACTATAACACAATACTTAGCCCCTTCTTTCAATAAATGGACACCCACTACATAAGGGTGGTCAGCCTGCACTACAACACTCATTTTAAGAGTTGTGTTGAAAATGCACACTTCGAAGAATCTACTTTGAGAATTATAGTTATTGTACATTAAGGGCCCAATATTGTAAACACTTATGCATATGCTTAAACACAAGCAGTCCCACTGACTTCAATATGCATACATTTATTGTCACACTGACAATTGACGTATCAATTTAAATGTGATCTTAAAAAAATTATAGCATATTTTTGTGGGAGCCAAGTCACAAAGCACAGTTCATGCATCATACTATTAATACACCTCTACCCCGATATAACGCAGCCCGATATAACATGAATTCGGATATAACACGGTAAAGCAGCGCTCCGGGGGGCGGGGCTGTGCACTCCGGCGGATCAAAGCAAGTTCGATATAACGTGGTTTCACCTATAACGCAATAAGATTTTTTGGCTCCCGAGGACAGTGTTATATTGGGGTAGAGGTGTATATACATTTTATTATGGGCATTGGTTTGGAGAAAATTTTTGTAAAGCACTTTTCAATGATATATAATCATATAAATACATAAACTTTCAGGAGACAATTGAAGTTTTGGAAGTGTCTGCTCAATCTTGAGAAGTTCTAAGACAGGGGTAGGCAACCTATGGCACATGTGCCGAAGGCGGAACACGAGCTGATTTTCAGTGGCATTCACACTGTCCGGGTCCTGACCACCAGTCTGGGGGGCTCTGCATTTTAATTTAATTTTAAATGAAGCTTCTTAAACATTTTAAAAACCTTATTTACTTTACATACAATAATAGTTTAGTTATATATTATAGACTTATAGAAAGAGACCTTCTAAAAATGTTAAAATGTATGACTGGCACGCGAAACCTTAAATTAGAGTGAATAAATGAAGATTCGGCACGCCACTTCTGAAAGGTTGCTGACCCCTGTTCTAAGCCAAAAGGTAGTTTTAAAAAAGTTGTACCTTAGAGCCTTACACATTTGAACCAATACTTAGTCTCTACATCCTTAATTACAAAACAAACAAACATCACACTACTGACCTTAAAATTGGCTCTGCCCACTCTCAGCTACTCAGGGCACATCTATACCGCAATAAAAGACCCACGGCTATCCTAGGTCACCTCACTTGGGCTCCTGGGGATCTGGCTGAGGGGCTAAAAATTGCAGTGTAGTCATTCGGGCTCAGGCCAGAGCCTGGACTTTGAAACCCTGTGAGGGGGGTGGGTTTCTCTGCCCAGACTCCAGCCCAAATGCCTCCACTGCAATTTTTAGCCCCACAGACTGAGCCCCACAAGCCCAAGTCAATTGACATGGTCTCAGATTCACTGCTGCAGATTTTTTATTGCAATGTAGACATACTCTTGGTATGATGAAGGCTGGACTTGCTGCACTCCCAATGTTTTCAGAATGGATAGGGAAGGAGGCTGTTTACCCATTCAAAAAGAATATATTTGTGACTTTTGGGATATTTCGCATTTAAGCCAGTGAATCAAACTGACGAACAACTTGAGTGGGAGAGTTAAACCTCACAGAAGGCTAACAGAACTCAGCAACAGGAAAGCCTAGACTAGTGGATTCCGAGAGAGCTCTAAAACCGCAGGGTGGTCAGAAGTTTCACAGGTACACCTCTCAACATCCCCACAAACTCTTACAAAATAAGATTTATATTTTTATCTGAAAAGCCATTATGGTTTCCAAAAGCCAGACTCTAACATGACAAATCCTATGTTCCAGACTAATCAGAACTGCTCTTATAGTTTGCATTAAAATCCAAATATTAGGTTGTTGGAGGCACAAGATATGTACAACTTGAGGGGTGGAGGGGAAGGTTGTGCCTCACTATGACTTTTACTCTTTTCTCTAAGGCCACCAAGTCTTTTCCCAAAGGCTATGTCCATAGCTCAATCATGATAATTTTATGCACTCTTACTAAGTAGCACTTACTTTTGATAATATAGGACTTGATAAAGTGCTCTATTTTAGATCTCAAAAGGAGAGTAATCCAAGGACTTGTTTCAATCAAAGTATGAAGTCTCCTTTAAATTACTGTTTTCACAGAATGTGTGGCTGTCTTTTACATTAGCTTTTTATTATCTGTAGATTGGCTGGTATGGATTTATGAGATACTTCTCTGTCAATCAAATGGGTCAAACAACTGCATTCCGGCTAAGCTACAGAAAACACAACTTCACTCAAAAAGAAGTGCTACTGTTTCAGTTTCCTTATTTTCACAAAAGCTATTTCATTAAGATGGTCACACAATTTATTCAGTAATCAATATTTCATTAAATAAGTATATCCACCATTTTTAAGAACAAAAACTAGTGTTCACTGACCCCAAATTGATTCAGGACAGAGAAGCTTCCAAGTACCATCAGGGAGCACTAGTTAGTACCAACCTACATTACACTGAACACTTAAGGTGGAGGCAAGCTGGGAAAAGCCATCGCAGACTACATCCAGGAATCAGAAACTTAATTACAGCATGCTGGGATACATCCAAAAATAACCCATCTCAGCAGAAATCAGGCTTGATCAAACCATGAATCATTCAGGGTGATACATTCAGTGACGTATCATCAGATCACCACTGTTCCGAAAATTTGCTACCAGTGAGCCCCAGTGCTGGTTCCATCAGGCATACATGACTGTGCTACTGCTACTACCAAACTATTTTAATCTGGGTGCTCTCCGTCCTACAAAAAAGTTTTCAATTGTTCCAAACACCCCAAATTCTACTGGGGGTCAGAGCTCACCTAACTAAATGGAATGAAGGCAGGTATTGGCCTGTCCAATCAAAGTCTTACTTAAGTAAACTGCTAGAGCTGCCTAAACATTTGGGAACCACTACTTACAACTTAACATTACGTTGTGCAATGCCAACATTTGAACAAGATGATTCTCAATCCTGCGTCTCCACATGTGTCACATACATAATTTACAGTGTAGCTTATGATTCCTTGGAAAACCAACATGTCCTCATTACACTAAAGGGACAGCTACGATATTCCAGTTGCTTGGGAACTTCAGCCAACAGCTTTCCTTCAGGGAACTCATTATAAGGATTTCAACAGTTTCAGCGGGTTGGGGGGGGGAGGGGAGAATGACAATTATGAAAGGACCTGCTGGACAAAGTACAGAGGGAGAACGGTGGTTTGGCAAAAAGCTAAATCTCCTATTCTAGACCAGCAGCAAGGGCTGGATAGCAATAAGTGAAAGGACTGGAGATTCCTTTGAAGGGACATGAGAAGGGGAAGAGGGAAAGAAGGAGAAAAGACAGACAACAAGGTCCAAGCTAGGAGAGATCAGGTGCAAGAACTCAAACTAAGGGCTGTCTACACTATAAATTCTTGCTGGTATGGCTATACCAGCAGAGTCCCTTGGTGTAGGTGCAATTTATGCCAACAGAAGGAGTTTTTCTGTTGGCACAGTAACACGAGCTCCCTGAACAACATTTGCTATGCTGACATAAGCACTCTTCTGCCAGCATAGCTGTGTCTCTAGTGGGGGTTTTACCAACATAACCAGGTCACTAGGGAGAGTGGTTTTTTTCACACCCCGGACCAGTAACAGTTACGCCAACAAACCTTGTAGTGTACACCTGGCCTGAGGCAGGTAAAAAATAATCCCTGAATGAGAGGGGTCACACAGAGCAACTGAACAGGAAAAAATAGCTCTTCCCTAGGATCTAGAAGAGCCCCTTCAGAAGAGACAACTTCCAAGGAACACTGGATAACTTCATAGATGCATCGATTCCAAGGCCAGAAGAGACCATTGTGATCATCTAGTCTGACCTCCTGAATAACAGAAGCCATAGAACCTCCCAAAATAATTCCAAGGCAGCACAGCTTTTAGAAAAATATCCAATCTTGATTTTAAAATTGCCAGTGATGGAGAACACACCACAAAGCTTTGTAAGTTGTTCCAATGGTTAATTACCTTCGCATTCAAAAATATATACCTTATTTACAGTCTGAATTTGTCAAGCTTCAACTTCCAGCCACTGGATCATGTTATACCTTTCTCTGCTAGACTGAGGAGCCCATTCTTAAATATTAGTTCCCCATCTAGGCACTTACAGACTGTAATCAAGTCATCCCTTAACCTTCTCTTTGTTCAGCTAAATATATTGAGCTCCTTGAGCCTCCTGCTATAAGGCATGTTTCTAATCCTTCAGTCATTCTCATGGCTCTTCTCTGAACCCTCTCCAATTTATCACCATCCTTCTTGAATTGTGGGCACCAGAACTGGATACAGTATTCCAGCAGTGGTTGCACCAGTGTCAAATACAGAGGTAAAATAATCTCTCTACTCCTACTCGAGATTCCCCTGTAGATGCATTTTAGGATTATATTAGCTCTTTTGGCCACAGCATCGCACTGGGAGAATAATCATGTTCAGCTGATTATACACCACCACCCCTGATATTTTTCAAAGTCACTGCTTCCCAGGATAGTCTCACCCATCCTGGATGTATGGCCTATATTCCTTGTTCCTAGTTGCATACATTTTGTGATATTAAAATGCACAGTGTTTTCTTGCACTTAGTTTACTAAGTGATCCATATCACTCTGAATCAGTGACTTGTCCTCTTATTTACCACGTCCCCAATTTGTGTCATCTGCAAACTTTATCACTGATAAGTTTATGTTTTCTTCCAGGTCATTGATAAAAATTTTAAATCGTGTAGGGCCAAGAACTGATCCCTGCAGAACCCTACTGGAAACATGCCTGCTCAATGACTATTCCCTATTTATAATTATATTTTCAGACCTATCAGTCAGCCAGCGTTTAATCCATTTAATGTGTCATGTTAATATTATACTGAACTTGTTTTTTTAATCAAAATGTCATGTGGTACCAAGTCAAATGCCTTACAGAAGTCTATGTGTATATTACATCAACCTTCTTGCCTTTATCAACCAAACTTGTAATCGCATCAAAAAAGAAATAAAGTTAGTTTGACAGGATCTATTTTCCATAAACCCATCTTGATTTTCATTAATTACATTACCCCTCTTTTAATTCTTTATTAATAGCTGATACAGAGTTACTGATCTGAGAAAAGGTGAAGGTAATTTTGTTTAATTGTATAAAATTCTCTTCCCACTCTCAAACTCTCTCCCCTTTTAATCCCCAACAAAACATTTCTGGAAGAGAAAAATGGTTACATAGGTGCAATAAAAAAAGTCAGCTGCAAACAAAGAAAAAAAAATGTTCTTAAAAGTATGAAGAATGTATGTACACAGACAAAACCTGTCATTAGTACAATCACTGTGTCTTTTATATTCCACATTATTAAGCCTATGTGCTCGTTACTGTAATTTGGCAATTTATTTAAATCCATACTTGAAGTTGAAGTAAATCTCTAGCTAGACGGGAAGGCGAATAAAAGAGATATATTTTCAGCTTGTGTTGATCTAACAGATAAGCAGAAGTATGTTTGTCTAAGGAGACCATCCCTTGGTAGATGAGATTTATGGACTAAATCACCT
Source organism: Terrapene triunguis (assembly GCF_002925995.2). Taxonomy (NCBI): domain Eukaryota; kingdom Metazoa; phylum Chordata; order Testudines; family Emydidae; genus Terrapene; species Terrapene triunguis. The sequence goes on from NW_020664377.1 coordinate 5,150,708, forward strand.
TATAGAAACTCTCAGTAGAAACCCCATGAAAGGTTAGAACTTGTAGCTACACAGCTGCAGAGGGAAAGATACAATCTGGTAACAAGTGAGGCACCACCACACTGAATATTTGATTAGCGTGGCAACATAATTATGCTAAAGTTTAAATGTGCAACAGTTGCTACTACCTTGTGGCTTTGTAGGGCCCCTCTACTATGGAACATAAGAATTGTCATTTTGGATCAGACCCAACAGCCATCTAGTCTAGAAACCTGTTTCTGGCAGTGGACAGCACCATATGTCTCAATGCAAAAATCCAACAGTAGGCAGATATGATATAATCTGCCCTCATGAAGGTCTCATCCTAATCCTTGTTAGAGATCGGCTTACGGTTTTTATCCCTTCCAAAATTCTTTGTTTGTATTAACTGTTATAATTCTAGATATTCTTGTTAGCCGTATCAATATATAAGAATATGCCATATTGTGGGACCCAGTTGCTATGTGGTAGTGTTCAAGGTGGTTTTGTCTTGCCAATCTATGTTTTAACTATGTTCTGGAATCAAGGTAAAACCCCGTAAAAGTGGGTTCCACAGCATACATTTCTCTACTGACTTAAGAATTTACAGTTCATTAAGTAAAAGTGCAACAGTAAGAATAGTCCTAATTACACGTAGGCTTTTTCTACACAGTGCATTATTTTGCACCAGTGGGGTGTTAAATTGTAGTGTGTTGCACACTAACTGGCCTGTGTGGACCCTGCTAGCGTACACTAAAAGTTCCCTCGTGTGCGCTAATGTAGTCACCTTTCAAACTTTTAGTGCATGCCAGGAGGGTCTACACAGGCCAGTTAGTGTGCAACACACTACAATTTACAACCCTCTAGTGTGGATTAATGCACCATGTAGATAAGCACAAAGTCAAATAATGCAATAATAGAAGCTCTCTGGCAGGAACATGAGTAGGTCAAAGATATGGAAAGATCTTGGAGTGTGGAGAAGAACTGAAAGGTATGGTCTTAAGGTGCCAGTTTGTAAGGACTCAAATCACACCTCCTTTACTTTATTTTGGTGAACACTTACATGAGTAGTCCCACTGAACTCCGTGAAACAACTTGAAATAAGGGTTGTACAATCTAACCCTAAATATTTTGAGGTAAACAAACATATCACAATCACAAGTGAACAACCAGCAAAAACAAATGGGGTGGGGATGAGCTAAAGTGTACACACTCATTATTGAATCTGGATGTTTTGATATGCCCTGAGAAACTGAAAATGGTTTAGAAACATTCGGATTTTGCCAGTTTGCCAAGGATTTCCAATGGACCAAGTTGCATACTTCAGTACCAAAGCAAGGAGCCTACTAACCTATTAAAAGGGGACAACATCTGACTATTAGGCCTAAATTACACCTACTATGACAATGATGTGATTCATGCGTGTGCACATGAACATCATGCCATCACTCTACACTTTGGAGCAGGCACAAATAGAAAGACACAAAAATCTTGCATGTGTGTGCTTAAGTCAGCAAGATCCCAGGCGTCTTGTTCTGCTTTAAACCTGGCCTAGTCACAAAAATAGAACAGGCACATAATGTGCATACTTGCAAAGAAATGTAGAGCCATGGACTGGTCATTGTAGGTTGCCCAATAAAAAGAAAGCACATGTTCATAATACTGTAGCACTCAATTCTTCAGGGTCAGAAGAAAGCTTACAAAAATATATGTAATATTCTTAAGCTCCTTCATTTTCAGTTTAAACTGATTTTTAACTGAAAAATTCCCAGGTTTTATAAAAAGTATTACTCACTTTTTTCCAATTTTCACCCTACTTTTGTATCATTATCAATGATACAAATCAGTATCAAATATATAAAAAAAAAACTTATTTTATTAGGAAGATACAATACATTGCATGAGATATATGTATTACGATAATACATTTGTCTGTGTGTATATGCAAAACTGCCTGTCGAAGTAAGGCTATGTATTAGTCTACAAGATATAACACAATGAAGAAACAGGCACATGCACAAGCTCTGAAGTGCGTACGGATCTGAACATACCGATGTATCTCACGCCCATCACATACACATTTCGAGCTGTTAGCAGATAATGGCTAAGGCTACGATTTAGTCATGGGTATTTTTAGTAAAAATCATAGTAAAAGTCATGGACAGGTCACAGGCAACAAACAAAAATTCAAGGCCCTGTGAGCTGTCTATGACTTGTACTATATACCCCTGACTAAATCATCACGTGAGCACTGCTGGAGGCCAGCCAGTGTGGCTGGCCCCGGGGTCACCTGAGCAGCTGGCCCTGGAACCAGCTGCTTGGGCGGCCCTGGGGTCAGCCACACTGGCCCCTGCAGAAGTCACTGAGGTCATGGAAAGTCATGGAATCTGTGACTTCTGCGACCTCCGTGACCAACACGGAGCAATAATAATGGTTTATAGATTTAACACACTAAAATGGGAAGAAAACAAAAATCTGTATCAGAGTATGTTTCAGAACACAAGGAAGTATTTGAAAGTTTTAAAAATACAAAAACAGGAGAAAAGGATAAAGTTGAGTGTATGCGCTGCTAATGGTGTGGCCCAAGTATTAAATGTAAATATTTATAGGCTAATAGTTCTAAGTCTACAACAGTATACTGTTTATTCAAATTAAAAGTTTTATTTGGGAATTAGAGATGTATTGTTTTCTTAAACTCAGAGGTAACATTGTGTTTTGAGTTCTGTTTTAGTTCTGCAGCAAAACACGTTGATGAAAGGAATTCAAAGCATTAATCTACTGAATACTTTCCCCCCATCTTTCTGTCCACCAAAATAAACCCCGATATTTATCTAGAAAAATTATTAATAGTTTTTTGCACTGATTTTCACCTGTTTTTGTTGTTGGGGTAATAAACACTGATAAATTCCAGGGAAAAAAATAAATAAAATAAAAATTGAAAATGAAGGGTCCTAAATATTCTTAAGACAAATTTTTAAGGACTTTCAGCTTGACCCTGTCATTTTAAAAGCCAGCAGCACCACCTCTGTCCCACCCCACAAATTTCATACAGTAGAAATTCTCTCTAAACAAATTAAGCTGCATTTGAAATAAAAGACATATGCTTGGAGGCAGCCACATTTTAAAGAGGGCCTTCATATTTACAGTAAACGAAATGTTAGCCAGAATTCCAGACAGTAGATCACTTGCTTGCATCTTGCTTAAAGGTCAGTTTAATGTTAAAACATCATTTAGCTATTTAGGCAAAACTGTATCAGAGTGAAAGATATTTTAAATAATGAAGTTAGTTTTCTGTTTTTTAAACCAACAGTAAAGCCATATGAAAAAACTCACCTCACTCTTGTCATTAGGCTCCCAAACTAATGGTATGGCAAAGGAACGTTCCTCAATTCACAGATATGGCTGTGGTTGTGATGAGCAGGAGGATATGAAATACCAGTTTTAATCAAAGTTTAGTTTCAAAGGCAATGCTAACTGCAGTAAACTGGGGAAACTTTTGACAACCACTCCCCTCTCCCCAGGTCCTTTCTTCCCTTCCTCCTCCAAGCCAGTGCCATATTTCAAAGATTAACCTTCCAGGTGGTTTGTGGTTCCCTTTGGAACCCATCAAGGCTGCTTCTAAACTGGTGTCAGAATGCTTACTACAGTCTATTACAAAGTACTCCTTCCATCCAACCATTGCGAAAGGTTAGGCACACTGCCTTGACTGGGAACAAAGGCTTCAGACACTGATCCACCATATGTTGCATACCAAACAAAGGAAAGAGTGAAAACAATTGACATCATTATGCCCTTGAACAACATTTGAGATTGGCATTTGGAGATATATATATATATATATATATATATATATATATATATATATATATATTTGGGATGAGGGCAGAACGAATTGGAAGAAGCACCTTCATCATCACTTTCAACAACTGAGTAAACAAGAGGATGGGCTGCATACAGCAGCTACTGTATCTCACTGATGAATGCTTGCTGTCTGTCAGACTTTCACTGTGAAATACTTGCAGTAAGAAAGACACTATCATGGATGCCAGATAACCATGACAAGTGTATCCCTGGCAACAAACAAGTAAACTCCATTTTCCCAGTAAGACTGAAGATTCCTTTACGTCCCACAAAGCCATGGAAGTTATTTTCCAAAGTACTGTGCAGATTTACTTTATAAAAAGTGACATTCAGTTAGGATCCACATTTTCTGTAAATAAGGGCCTTTCTTCTTATGTGGCATTTCCATTACGGGACGGGGGCGGAGCGTTCTGCAACCATGGTAGCTCGTTCTGTACAATCCTCTGCTAATCTCTTTGTGGATGAATAATCCTTTTGATCCACCCAGGATACTGCACCTCCATCGTCCATCCAAGATCTTCTTTTTCTGCCTTAGGTTCTTCTGCCATTAAATTTCCCTTTCAGTGCCCATAAGCATACATTGCCTGCACAACCTCTTAATATTTCTTTTCATAAGATCTCTGACTAGTGTTTGCTGCATTCCAATAATCTCCAATAGTTTTTCAATGGTTACTTGGTCTATCCACGATATTTTCAGAATTATTCTACAATACCATGATTTAAAGGACTGTAAGGACTTTTAGAAAACCCAGGCTGAATACAGTTTTTTCATGGGTTTTTTATTTGTTTGTTTTATACTTTTGATGGACAGCTCAGGAGGAGAGAATGAAAAGTTTTAAACATTCTTTGGGAGCAGTGGAAGTCGAACCATCTTTGCAGTGTGCTGTTAATCAGAGAATGAAACAGGCCAGTCTACTTTTCACTGTTAAAACTGAGTGAAGTTGCAATAAAATAAAATAAAAAAGCATACATGGTTTAAAAATAAATTTATGTTTTAATAATCTAAACTTTTAAACAGATGTAAGGTCAATATTGGTTGTAATGCTAGTTATCACAGAAATGTATATATTTCTAACAGTGAATTATTTCCCTCACCCCGGGTACATTTTTCATGATACAAGAATGATTACAGATACACAATTCTAGCACAAATACAGATGCAGACCTCAGAAAATGAATTACAAATAAATATTACTAAAAACAAGACAAGCTATGCAATCAGCTTCTGTTTAGGAAAGTGTGGTCTGAACTCTTCTAGCCAAAATGGCTAGCAAGGACAACATCATGTTCCATTTCCTTTGCCTGCCTCTGAAAACAGATTTAAACTGTTATGCTTGACTAATCAGCTGAAACTACCCTGACTCTATTTCTGTGAAAATTTGGTGTTCAGGAAAGCAAGAGATTAGGTTTGACTGAAGCCAACACACTTAGTGTGCAGGTGTTCTGCAAATACACTACGGAGATGTCACACCCTGTACTACAATTGTGCTTGGCCTCAAACTGAAGCCGCCAATAATGTTGAATTGTGATGATTTTGCATTGTGAGCAAAGTGAGAGTTAGAAAGAGACCAAACTCAGAAGATAAGTTTCCTGAGGTGAAAAAATTGGTACGTCACCTAACGGCATACCATCAATCTCTAGCCTTAGGGTGCCTAGGTGACTTAGAAGCCCAAGTCCCACTGTTAGTCAATAGAATTTATCCTCTAAAGTCATTAGACACTCATATAAGTTGTATTGCTATAACTCTACTGGTATAGTTAAAGTGGTACAACACCAACCCCTCCCTTAAATGCAGATGCAGTAACATTGGTATAAGAGGGCTTATATCAGTACAGCTTATTCTTGTATGGCATGGGAAATGATCTATACTGGTATAAGCACTTTTATAATGATATAACTGCATCCATACTAGGGCTTTTACCAATATAGCTATTTTGATAAAAATCCCCACCCCCTAAACAAAATAATTACATTGGTGAAAGTTTTGAGTGTAGACCAGGCTTCAGGCACTTTTGAAAATCCCACTCTTAACAGCATAGACCATAACAATGCCAATAATTGTTTCTTCATCCATAAAAACAAAGACAATATTTACTACACAGAGTTGTCATAAGGATTATTTAACATCTGTGAAGTGTTTTGAAGAAAAAGAAGAAATGCAAGGTATTTTCATATTCCTGGTTTCTGTGCCATAAAATTTGGAGAGAATTTCACATGAATTATGTACAACATGACGTAAGTGTAACGTGCAATATGGACTGTTTACTGCTTGATATGCAAAACCAAACAAAAGCTTATGTATACTGGACAACATTTATTTTGTGCAGTGTTGTTGTAGCCATGTTGGTTCCAAGATATTAGAGAGCTCTGTATAAGCTTGAAAGCTTGTTTCTCTCACCAACTGAAGTTGGTCCAATAAAACATATTACCTCACCCATCTTGTCTCTCTAACGTTTATTTCAGTCAAAAATGAGAGAGAAAATAAAATTGATTTATTCCTTAAATGTGTGGCAATTTTGATTAAGTAACTAATGGGTGCAGGTGCTGATTCTAGTCTTTCCTTCTTAAGGGAAACACTTACTAGCATTATTTATAGACAAACAAAGACCGCACTTTAAGATGTCAAGGATCCTGACAACATACCACAATTACCAAAAAATATTTCTAGCGCACAAGAGTAATAAAATTTGTATCAAAGCACACTTGCCTTCACTGTAGCAGATAAAAATTGTCATTGTAGAGGAAAAATGCTAGACATATGATAAAGAGGCCAATACTAAACTGCTTTAGGCTAACTGCAAAGTGGCACCTTTTGCAAAACTGTTCAAATGAGTTTAAGAGCTCTTCATGATGTAGAAACCTTGGTCTTTAAATATTTGTATAACATAATCCCGGTGAGTGTTCACCTGCTGTCAGGGAACTCTAGAATTCAACTCTTTCCACTAATTACTTAACACACTCTCCAGCCCACCTCTTCAACTCATAAAATTCTTATGAGAGGAAGGTAATTCTTGCTCCTTTAGCCCCTCTAGAAAGTATGGGCTGTTGTTCCTTTGGACCAATTTCAAATATGGGTAGGTATTTTATTGAGGAATCTCAGGAAACCACAGTGACAATGAAATGTAAGCATTTAGTCTGTACCTGGGTTGGAAACTGGACAAGGTACAGACTCTATTGTAGTGAAAGAGTCATAGGAACTTTAGGCTTCTTTGGGCAGAGACCATGTCTTCTTCTGTTTGGAAAGCATCTAACATTGTGGATGCTACTGCAATACAAATAAATGCAATAATTGCCACAAGTGGCAAGAACACTGGTTTTCAGTCCCATCCAAGAGGCAGCATGAAGACCCTTTTAGCACCACGCCAAGGCATTAATAAGTACTGACTCTGAGGGGGAAGTATGCTCTCCAGCTACTCAATCATCATCTCCACTTCCTGAAACACCTGGATCTTCCCTACCGGTCTCCCTGCAAGAACTAACCAGGCCCAAATTTGGATCAATCACCTTATGAGATCAGACAAGATCATAGAAACAGGTGGTAAGGCTGCAGGCAAAATATACACTTCTCCAATAACAACAATGGAGTAGTCAGACCCAGAGGGCTTGTCTCCACTTACTGGGGGATCAACGTGTGGCGATCAGTCCACCGGGGGACGATTCAGCAGGTCTAAATCGACCGCCGATCACTCTCCCGTTGACTCCAGTACTCCACCGGAACAAGAAGCATAAGGTAAGTCGACAGGAGACTTTCTCCTGTTGACCCAGCACAGTGTAGACACCGCAATAAGTTGACCTAAGATACATTGACTCCAGCTACGTTATTCACGTAGCTGGAGTTGTGTAATTTAGGTCGATTTAGTCCCGTAGTGTATACCTGCCCAGAGAAATGTACATTTTACCTACAGCCTTACCATCTCGATCTGTGATCTTGTTAGATGACCAGTTGATCCAAAATTGGGCCTGGTTAGCGGGGATGGCATGTATCTTAACTTTGTATTTCCTGGTTTTCAGGGGGTTTAAATTACATTACCTTCCGGCCCACCCAAGATCCCAGCTCAGATGGGCAGGGAAAGTGGCCCCCCACCAGATCTCAGCACACACATGGGAGAGGCGAATGTGGGACTGATAGGGTCCCCTCCCCCCCCCCACGATCCATCCCCATGTCCCCCCAGTGTCCCACATGCTTCTCCCACTCCCCCAATTCCCATCCCCTCCCCCTGACCTGAGGCCCCCCCATCCCTCACCACAGCTCCAATCCCCTCTCCCCTATTCCCCCTTAATCCCTCCCATCCCTCCCAGCAAGCATTCACATCTATAATTTTTCTTTTGGAAAACAGTTTGAGCACCTTCTGAATTATCTGCCATGCTCAAACTACACATCCTCAAAATAAAACCTCCCTTGACAGAGGAAGATAATAGCAAAATGCCCATATTTCATGTTCTGCTAAGGGTAGGTTTCAAACTTACAATGCCTGGGAGTAGGTCAGGTTTGCTGGCCAAAGCATATCCCCACGAGCCACTAAGCTCACATGGAAACTCGCTGGCTGAAAACTCATCTTGGCTAGTGTCTGATCTACACCCCAGCATGTAACCCGTCCCTTGCGAGTGACTCCTTTAGCTTGCCAGACCCCAAGGATCCACACGGTTCCCCAGGCGCAGGCCCGTGGCCTTCAAGACTTGCAAACTGGGTCTTTGGGCACCAGCAATCCTTCTCCTTCTCCATGGCTCCCTGAAGCAAGTCCAGTCAAGCCAGACTGCCAGGGAAGGCTTAGTTTTTACTCATTCAAGACACAATGCTCTCAGTAAGTATTTGCACTGACACCAGGCAACCTTTTTAAAAGAAGGTAACAATTTATTAGTCACCTGACAGAGAATCTGAAAATCCTTCAGTTAGCATAGAGAAGCCAAGGGTAAGATGGAGTTCAGACTGGCAAAGATCATGGCTCCCTTCAGCCATGATGCTGTAGCTATCATCTTTGCTTCCTCTCCATTTCTTTGTGCCAGTCCCAGGTCAGAGCCCTGTGTCTCTGAGGGTATGTCTACACTGCCAATAAACACTCGCAGCTGGCCCATGTCAGCTGACTCTGGCTCACAGGGTTTGGGCTGTGGGGCTGTAAAACTGCAATATAGACATTCAAGGCTGGGCTCTAAGGGTATGTCTACACAGCAACTAGACACCCGCGATGGCCGTGCCAGACGACTTGGGATTGCGGGGCTCAGGCTGCAGGGACATTTCATTGCTGTGTAGACTTCCATGCTCAGGCTGGAACCTGGGTTCTAGGACCCTGCCTGCTGCACCAATGCAGCGTTTTAAAGTGTAGACTTGCCCTGAAGCATGCATAGGGACAGAGGAGGGGGTGCAGGGACACATGAGGATGGTGGTCTGGCTGAGTTGGGATGGAAGGGTGGCTGAGTGGGGATGCAGGGACACGTGGGGGCAGGGACAGATGTGCATGACTGAATGAGAGAAGCTAGAGGTCAGCCAGGGTCTGCAGGGAGGGAAGCTCCCTAACAATCCCTCCCCCGCCAAAGAAACCATACTTCTCCTACCCACACCCAACAATCCTCCAGGTTCATTCCCAGGCTCCTTCCCAGCAATTACTTCCCTCTCCCTCAACTCCTCTGTTACCCCAACTCCCCCAAGCCTTTGCACTGCTTCTGAGGGGTGCGGGGAATACATGTCTGTATTGTAATTTAAATGAATTATTACTCAAAGCTCTGAATTAATATGCCTAGTAAGGAATCCATTTGTCAAAAAACATTTCCTGATTCATTTTTGTTGTCTGTATTGTTACAGACATGCTGACTGGTATTTTGAAATAAATTACCAAAATAACTGAAACTGGTGTGATTACATTGTGTTATTTTGGCAAATATAATATGCAGAATTTTGCAGAATCTTAAAATATTGTGCACAGATTTTTTATATTTTTGGCACAGAATTCCCCCAGGAGTAACTGTAGCAATAACAAGAGGAAATCTCCTCCTAATATATCAAAACACCAAAAAGATATTTCATCCATTAGTCTTTGATTATACAATTATTTCTTATATTGAAATAATGTACACTCCATGTGCCTATACATATGTTTATTGTACACATTTTACATCTCACTACTACACTATTCAGTACTAAAAAAGATTTCTTGTTCTCTTGTCTAGTTTTACACACACAAAAGATATACAATGGGACCTGCACTCAGCATATGGCAACATACTAGTGCTATGTTCACTAACTTTTGCCCTGCTCAGAAAAGTTATTGGTAACTTGTTTTCATATAGTTTTTCTCCCATCCCTTCTCACTGTCACAGGATACTTAGCATTACTGCTTATCTGTAATCCTACTCTAAAAATTAAACAAAACAAAAAAAAAAAAAACATGGCCCACAACAAATAAGAGCTTCACAATTTTACAAGTTTCAATAAAATTTTAGTTGGAAGTATTTCCTATACTTATTCTCCAGATCAGGAAATGTTCTTACATCTGGTGAATGAATGCGTCTTCAGCTGCATTGAAATAAAACTGAATAGGGTAATCACAGACACAGACGTTGTTGTAATTTTGGCCTCTTGAAGCAACTGCACTGGTAAAATTGAGTTTTCCCTTAAAATGCCAAGTGGATTCTTGCTTCCAATAACAAATAAAAGATTCTACCTCCCACCCCACCCTAACCTCCTTAGTTTTTCTATAATATCTGTGTACTGTACCCTGTTCTGTGGAGATAAGACAAGAAGAACTAGTTCTCTCCATACTCATCCTTTAGGTACTCAAACATTTAAGTACTTTTTTTGTTTTTAATAATCACACGCACACAAATTTAGTGCAAAGTCTTAACATTAAATTTCTTGAGGGGTAAGAGTAGGCAGGGAGAATGACTGTTGGAAGCATGTCACTACAGACGGTGGGGAAAAAATCTTAGATATGATGAAATTGAAGATTCCGCTGCTTCCAGCGATTTTTTAGGGTTCTTCACCTAGCTATTTAAAGCAGGAAGAATAGCCAGAGGGCCAACCTTTCTCACCAATGAACCAATGGCTTCAAGTGTTGACAGTCAGCAAGTCTTTGGGTACGTCTTCACTTACATCCGGGTCCGGATGTAAGCAATCGGTTTTCTGAGTTCAATTTATCGCGTCTGGTTAAGACGCGATAAATCGATCCCGGATCGATCCCGGAAGTGCTCGCCGTCGACGCTGGTACTCCAGCTCGGCGAGCGGAGTACGCAGCATCGACGGGGGAGCCTTCCTGCCGCGTCTGGACTGCGGTAAGTTCGGACTAAGGTACTTCGAATTCAGCTACGTTATTAACGTAGCTGAATTTGCGTACCTTAGTCCGAAGTGGGGGGGGTTAGTGTAGACCAGGCCTTAAAAAAAAAAAAAAAAACCTCTACATTAAATGTGCAGGAAAGTAAGACTGGCAACATAGATACTTTTAAAAGATGAGAAGAAACATCTAGTGCTCAAGTTTGTCAGTTTTTGACTGAAAAAACTAAGATGATGAGAAATAAGCAATGAAGAGCACCATTGTGTTGATGTTTTAATAAGCAAGGGGACAAGGAAAAGAAAACTAAATACAACTTTTTAAGAAAAACTGTAGCATGATGCTTCCACCAATATTAGTAATTCAGTGATAAATACACCATAGTTAACAGGAATACCTTATTTACACTTTTCCCCTGAAGAGTAAAGTTCCTAATCCAACAACTCAGTAATAGTTTCATAAATAAGCAAAACATCTATTAGGACTTCAAAACAAAGAGTCTTTCTGCAGATGGAAACCAAAAGAAAAAATAAAACTAATAGTGGAATGTGCAGCAAACAGTTTCATTTTGTAAAACAACTATGACAGAGGGCAATAGCTTTATCATTCTATGATTGGAAAAAAAGAACATTAACACTTTTAACTGGAAAGAGTTCCATATAGATAGAATTTTGTTCTGTTTGCTGAAACATCTGTTTGAGAAGATTAAGAATTAGGCTCTATGGAAACTGAAATTCCTTATATTTCAGTTCAAGATAACTTCAGTGACCACAGTCAGGGAAACTTCATTGATAAAACCAACTCTAATCTCAAATTTGGCCAGAAAGCAACTCAAAGCTCTAGGTGCTAACCACACAAAGTTGTTATAAACGGTGCTGCAAGACTGATTGTGTTCAGATAAGACAATCCAACTGGTTTCCCTCTGCTATACATGTTAGATTCAAGCTACAGTTAGAGGCCAGTAGTTTGTATCTCTCCAATATGCCAAAGCCATTTATATGGGAGAGAAGAATTAAGATGAGAAATTAGTAAAGTAGGAAGCATAACATGACATGGTGCCATTTTAGACCAGGTGGATGAAGTTTTTTAACTCAATTTCATTAGTCAGCTTTTTTATTTTTTTTTAATGCAAGTAATGTTTACCGTAAAAGTTTAGTAACACCAAATATATAGGGTAGGGAGGCAGATATGGGTCTAAAAATCAAGGAGCCAAGAAACATGATGCTTTGATTGTTTTCCTGTAACTAAAAGGTAAATTTATCACTGTTTTTCAAAGCCAGAACAGTTAAGTTGGACAACTTTTGAATGCAAGACTGTCTATACTACAGAAAGTGCAGTGACTCACATCTGCTGTTAAAAGCATTTGTCCGACTAGTGTGGATTCTGCTGAGTTCAACAGGTGCAGCAAAGCATACCAGACACTTGACAGATTGAGAAGGGGCAACTGCATTTAACACCCAGTGTCAATCAGCAGTTTCTGTAGTGTAGACACAGCCCAAGAATCTGCATGAAAGTTTTATCTGTTCCAGTGTAAGTGGAATCAATGCATACAAACCTAATTGTAAGTTTAATCAGTTAGTCACAATAGAATCTAGCAAAAAGAAATTGTTATAGTACAGACAAAAGTAAAACAAAAATTCCAAATGTAACACTTCACATCAAAAGAAATGCTGTTAAGACAGGCCAAATGTTCACCACTTTACTATTAAGAACTCAGATTCAGAACAGCAATTCACCTGTTGTCAAATATTTGTGATTCTGGACCCTGAACTGTTAGCTCTAGAGTGGAAGAAAGGGTGAAAGATCAGTTAAGTTTACATTAGACTTGAAAATATGTTTGCTGAAATCATGAGCAGTTTATTAGCAGTCAGAAGGGAGACCAATTATCAACAGTGTTGTAACACTTCCTCACTTTCCCCTACTACTACACCCCTTCCCCTGAAAAGAGAGAGGAAACAAAGATCCAAGGAGAGATGGTGGCCTCAAGAACAAAAGTAGTGCTAATGGAAAATGAGGTGTCAAACTGGCCAGTATGCTAAGGGCTTGTCTTCACTTACAGCGCTACAGCGCGCAGCTGTACATTGTGCACTGTACAGTGGTGCAGCTGCGCTGCTGTAGCACTGTATACGAAGATGCTATTATGCCGACGAGAGTTTCTCCCGTTGGCATAGTTAATCCCACCTCCCCGAGAGGTGGTAGGTATGTTAGCAGAAGCTCTCCTGTCAACACAGCGCTGTCTGCACGGGGATTAGATTGGTATAACTATATTACTCAGGGGTGTGGATTTTTCATACCCCTGAGCAATGTAGATATACTGATATAGGTCTGCAGTATAGACCTGGCCTAACACATGCACTGACAAAAGTTTCAATATAAACACAGTTCCAAGAAAAAGTGACACTGAAAGTTATGAAAGAATTATTACTACTGATCTGGGTGCCTATACATTAAATTAACATTTTATTAAACCCATCACCATCCTCCTAAGAGAATCCATGGCACAGCAATATTATAGTTGGTTTAGGCTGTCAAATCCTCAGGGTTTTCTCTTCTCCATTTTGTAGTTACATGCTGTCTGCTCATGTACAGTGGAGCCATTCAGAAGTAGGCTTCTTATTTATTTTTAAACCATTCTTTCATCGTTTTCTGCACATGCTTCTTCATCTTAACAGAGGCAGGGCAGATTTCAGCGAGAAAAGGACAAGTGACATATTTTTTGCTTTTCAATAATAAGAAACAAAAAATCCTTATCCCAATTCATTGCACTAGTGATGAGGGGGGTAGAGTCTTAATTTTATTGTGTACAATATTTACTGCCAAGGGCTAATGAGGCCAGCTTATGCAAAGCACTCAGATTCTTTTATGTAAGATGCTATTAATGTAGCATTTTGCATTTCTATATTTTCTTCTTTATAGGACCTTCCAAATGTCCACATACAATTTGATCAACTGATACAGCTGGACACGTCAGATACTTAGTTTAGCTTGACACGCTCAGGGAGTATATCCCCTCCCTTCCGCTCCCTGCCTCTCCTCTCCTATTTGCTTCCATGGGTCAGACACACAGGGCTTTTCAGACACTTATACAAACACAAACAAAAGCAACATCCCACAGCACAGCCCTTCTAATGCAGTGATTCTGCCTGCGCACGGCACACACACCCCTTAGCGAAATCCCAACTGAAATCAAGGGACCAGGCCTTCATAGGGTGACCAGATGTCCCGATTCTATAGGGACAGTATTGATTGGGGGGCTTTGTCTCATATAGGCCTGTATTACCCCTCCCCCATCCTGATTTCTCACACTTGCTATCTGGTCACCCTGGGCCTCCCCCAGCCACACTGACAAGGAGCTGAAAACGGAAGAGCTGAAGGGAGACAAGGCTCTTGCGGCCGCTAATGGTCCCCGCTCTCCTGCTACAGCGCTGACCTTTCACACACACATCACAGCCCGCGGCTGCAGGGCAGGGGCTGAGCCTCAACCCACCGCCAGCGAAGTCCGCGGGGAGGAAGCGGCCGCCTGGGGTCCCAGGCTGGGCAGAGCCGCCCTCCCCGGGGCAGCTCCTCCTCTCCCTGCAGCGCCAGGGAGGGGGACGGGGGCAGCGCCAGGGGGCAATGCCCGGCAGCGGGGTGAGAAGAGAAAGGAGAGCGGCAGCTCTGCGGGAGCTGCTAGAGACGGGAGCTGCTGCAGCCGCCGCTGAGCCCAGCCCCGCGCCATGTGCATCCCGGGCGCACACACCGGGAAAACTGTCAAGATGTCAACTTCCAGGGGAAGTGAACGCCCCCCCCCCGGGGGGGTGAAAATTCCCACCCATCCCCAGCAGCAATGGGGGTAGCAGCGGGGCCGGGCGGGAGCTGGGGCCCGGGAGCAGCTGTCTCAGTGCGGTGCGCTGGGGAGAGCGAAAGGAGCTAGGATGCTATGGTGAAAGACGCCCACTGAGCGGGGCCGCAGGGAGAGGGCAGGAGGAGATAAGGGCGCACCAAGGAGACAGCGGCTTGGGGAAGGGGTGGATGGCAAGAGGGCGCTAGGGAAGGGCTGCAGCGAGGAGCGGGGGGCTGGAGGAGGAGCTCCCCGGGGAAGGGCTGCGCTCGGCAGACGCGCACACGACACCGGCCAAGAGGCAGCCCCAGCCAAGGCCACAGCGGTGCACCGCACAGACAGCAGCAATGCCCCGACCCCCCTCCTCCCCTGCACCAACCCCCTTCAGCCAGAGCCGCACAAACCTGCCGCCGCCGCCTCCGGATTAGCTGGAGCTGCTCCTGCCCGGCTCGGCTCCAGCTCCCTGGCCGCCGCCACCTCCAGCAGCGACTGCCCTGCTCAGAGCTTGCCCTGGGTGCTGGCACCGCCGCTGCTCCCCGGGGGGCGAGGCGGGGCGGGGGTAGGATCGGGGCGGCTGGCTGGGTCCCTGCGAGTCTCTTTCATTGAGTGCGGCAGATGCTGCCGTCTCCGCTGCTCCTCTCCCAGCAGCCGCTACTTCCTGTGCAACGATGGTTCAGTTCCTCCCGGGCCGCTGGGGGCAGGAGAGCTGGGCTCTGGGGGGAGGTCGGGGCCGGTGTGGGGCTCTAGCTCTTGCCCTAGCCCAGCAATGCAACCCTGCTGCTGCTACCGCCCAGCCCTGGCCTCCCTCTCCCACCTGGAGCACGGAGAAGCCGCCTCTCTCCCTCCCCAGCCTCACGGCCCTCCTGCAGCCTGCCCGCCCCGCCTTCGGCCTCACGCGTCTGTCCTGGAGCTGGAGAGCTGCAGGAGCCCGGCTGCTTCACCCCAGCGTCACCCCCCCCCCCCCAGGGTGAAGGGGACACAGTTGCAGACCCGCTGGCTGGCTGGGAAACTCGCAGCGGGACGGGTTTGCAGCAGTATGCATTAAATTCCCTGCCTCTGGGGCTGAATGAGTGTGATTGATTTACTCTCCTAATTTTTCCAGGTCTCATTCATTCACCTCCGTCGCAGGGTGTGGCAGCCCCAGGCATGGGTCCAGTAGCAGCTGTACCTCTCTGCAATGCTTTATTTGTAATGAAAGAGGTGCTGGGGCTCAATCAGTTTTTTTTACTTTCATAACTGACAGGGCAAGCCCAGAGGTGCCGGGTTTCTAGGACTATGAACTGCCAAGCCTAGAGGTGCTGGAGCTCAGCCCTGGCACAAATTAAGCACTGTCTCTCTAATATTCCTCATTAAGAAAGAAATCGTTTTAGACTCACCTCAGTCACCCACGCAAACCTGGTGTCTGCTCATGTTTTATTGTGAGGTTGGGGGTTTTTTGCCTCTCTAATAACCAAGTTGAAAATAAAATGATGTATTTTAATATATATCTATAGCCCATATCATTCAAAGTGACCAGCTGTTTTCCTTTGATTGTGTCCCACATTCTATTTGCTGCGTTGTTCTAAACCTGTTGGCCCCAAGGTATTAAAGGGACAGGGGCGGGGGGATGAGGACGAACTTAGGCCTGGTCTACACTAGGAGGTTATGTCGAATTTAGCAGCGTTAAATCGAATTAACCCTGCACCCGTCCACACAACAAAGCTATTTAGTTCGACATAGAGGTCTCTTAAATTCTGTACTCCTCCCCAACGAGGGGAGTAGCGCTAAATTCGACATGGCCATGTCGAATTAGGGTAGGTGTGGATGGAAATCGACGCTAATAGCTCCGGGAGTTATCCCACAGTGCACCACTCTGTTGACGCTCTGACAGCAGTCCGAGCTCAGATGCTCTGACCAGCCACACAGGAAAAGCCCCGGGAAAATTTGAATTCCTTTTCCTGTCTGGGCAGTTTGAATCTCATTTCCTGTTTGGACATCGTGGCGAGCTCATCAGCACTGGCAACGATGCAGAGCTCTCCAGCAGAGGTGACCATGCAATCCCAGAATAGAAAGAGGGCCCCAGCATGGACTGATCGGGAAGTCTTGGATCTGATCGCTGTGTGGGGCGATGAGTCCGTGCTTTCGGAGCTGCGCTCGAAAAGACGGAACGCAAAGATCTACGAGAAGATCTCAAAAGCCATGACAGAGAGAGGATACAGCCGGGATGCAACGCAGTGCCGTGTGAAAATCAAGGAGCTGAGACAAGGCTACCAGAAGACCAAAGAGGCAAACGGACGCTCCGGATCCCAGCCCCAGACATGCCGTTTCTACGAGGCACTGCATTCCATTCTATGTGCGGCCGCCACCACTACCCCACCACTGACCGTGGACTCTGAGGATGGGATATTGTCGACGGCCGGTTCCTTGGAGATGTTAGCGGACAGGGAAGATGAGGAAGGAGATGAGGAGGACGAGGCAGTCGACAGCGCTTACAACGCTGATTTCCCCGACAGCCAGGATCTCTTCATCACCCTCACAGAGATCCCTACCAACCGTCCCCAGGCGTTAACCCGGACCCAGAATCAGGGGAAGGATCAGTCGGTAAGTGTTTAAAACATGTAAACATTTATTTTGAACAGAACAGGAATATTAACAATATTAACAATAGGTTAATATTAACTAATATTAACAATTAGTTTGCCCTAGGCGCTTCACGTTTTAGTCCTTGAAAGTGCAGCTACTGGAAAAGAAGGTCTATATGTCCGGGGATAGAGCTGAAATCCTCATGGGACATCTCCACGAAGCTCTCCTGGAGGTAATTGGAAAGCCTTTGCATGAGGTTCCTGGGGAGAGCGGCCTTATTGTGTCCTCCGTGGTAGGAAACTTTTCCACACCAGGCTATCATCAAGTACTCTGGGATCATTGCCTTGCAGAGCATTCTGAATACTCCCTTCCTAGCTTAGCTACTTGTGGCATTCAGAACACAAAAACAGATTTGTCTCACTTAAAAAAAGGTTTGCAAGACACCTCTAAATATTTGTGTTCTGGGGCTGTTGGACGTGCCATTTAGATTACCTGACTCCTGTGCTGTACCACTGCTGGCCTCACAAGCAAATTCCTATTTTACATTTATTCCAGCAGGCACAGATTCGGACCATAAGAAGTCTAGGTATGTTTCATATTTTTAAAAATAACTTTTTGGATATTTCTGGACACCTTTCCCCCTTCCTTGTGTTTCACTAATTGGTCTTTTGATCAGATTAATCTGATGGGGAGGGACAGCTCAGTGGTTTGAGCATTGGCCTGGTAAACTCAAGGTTGTGAGTTCAATCCCTGAGGGGGCCACTTAGGGATCTGGGGCAAAATCAGTACTTGGTTCTGCTAGTGAAGGCAGGGTGCTGGACTCAATGATCTTTCAAGGTCCTGCCCAGATCTAGGAGATGGGATATCTCCATTAGTTTATTTTATTATTATTTTATCCTGGTGTATCATAAAATCCTTGAGTGAGACGGTTCAGCCCCATATGCTGCCATGGACCTGTACAGGGCTGCTGTAGCGCAGAGCAGCCTCCATAGTTAGAACATAAGAACGGCCATACTGGGTCAGACCAAAGGTCCATCCAGCCCAGTATCCTGTCTTCCGACAGTGACCAATGCCAGGTGCTCCAGAGGGAGTGAACCTAAGAGGTAATGATCAAATGATCTCTCTCCTGCCATCCATCTCCACTCTCTGACAAACAGAGGCTAGGGACACAATTCCTTATCCATCCTGGCTAATAGCCATTAATGGACTTAACCTCCATGAATTTATCCACTTCTCTTTTAAACCCTGTTATAGTCCTAGCCTTCACAACCTCCTCAGGCAAGGAGTTCCACAGGTTGACTGTGCGCTGTGTGAAGAAGAACTTCCTTTTATTTGTTTTAAACCTGCTGCCCATTAATTTCATTTGGTGGCCCCTAGTTCATATATTATGGGAACAAGTAAATAACTTTTCCTTATTCACTTTCTCCACACCACTCATGATTTTATATACCTCTACCATATCCCCCCTTAGTCTCCTCTTTTCCAAGCTGAAAAGTCCTAGCCTCTTTAATCTCTCCTCATATGGGACCCATTCCAAACCCCTAATCATTTTAGTTGCCCTTCTCTGAACCTTTTCTAATGCCAGTATATCTTTTTTGAGATGAGGAGACCACATCTGTACGCAGTATTCAAGATGTGGGCGTACCATGGATTTATATAAGGGCAATAAGATATTCTCCATCTTATTCTCTATCCCTTTTTTTAATGATTCCTAACATCCTGTTTGCTTTTTTGACTGCCGCTGCACACTGCGTGGACGTCTTCAGAGAACTATCCACGATGACTCCAAGATCTCTTTCCTGATTAGTTGTAGCTAAATTAGCCCCCATCATATTGTATGTATAGTTGGGGTTATCTTTTCCAATGTGCATTACTTTACATTTATCCACATTACATTTTATTTGCCATTTTGTTGCCCAATCACTTAGTTTTGTGAGATCTTTTTGAAGTTCTTCACAGTCTGCTTTGGTCTTAACTATCTTGAGCAGTTTAGTATCATCTGCAAACTTTGCCACCTCACTGTTTACCCCTTTCTCCAGATCATTTATGAATAAGTTGAATAGGATTGGTCCTAGGACTGACCCTTGAGGTACACCACTAGTTACCCCTCTCCATTCTGAAAATTTACATTTATTCCTACCCTAGTTCCCTAGGTCACATCAAGAGCCATTTCAGGCCCAAAATGCTCAGAACTGGAATGAGGCAAATGTGGTTTAAAGCTGCCCTACCTCCTTCTAATCCCCAAAGGCACAGCACATCATCTCATCTTTTCACCCTATTTCCATGCCAGCTTCTGCATATGCCTTAGTACGGTGTTAAGAAAAGTAGTTTCTTTACACATGCATCAACTTCAATTTGTTTCTTTAAATCTGTCTTTATTGTATATGATGGCTTACAAGGCTGTGTCCAAAATAAAAACTATATGCATTCACACAAGTGATATAACTAAACTTATTCCAGAGTTTAATTGCAAAAATAGAGCAAGACATTGTTTCCTCAATTAGAAGAGTTCATTCAGACTGAATCATTAAAAAAAGATCTGAAGCCTGCCTGGCCCGGTTCTGGTCTGAAACAATTATGTTGTAATTATGAAAAAGTGCAAATTTCTATTCTTTTTAAATACAATCAGTGCTACTTTGCAGTACTTATGTGCTCATCACTTCCATTAAAGTCAATGGAATTTTGCATGTGTAACAACTGGAGGATCAGACTTAAAATCTGAAAGGAAAACATATTCATACAGTATCTTATAGTTAGACAGACATAGAAAAGGCAGAAGAAGAAAAGAAAATATGATTGGGTTGCAGGGAAAAGAAAAGATGGCAATTATATAAATGACACGAAAGAAAAAGATGAAGGACACATTTGTGTGGTTTGACATAAAAGCCTTTCTGTCTTCCCATTCTACTTACACTCTGACATCTTAGTGACACAACATCTTGTTTCCTGTCACAGGAGACAGTTCTATCAAGTGCTGACCATTACCTCTGGGGGGAAATTAGGAGCAAATGTCCTGGTATTTATTCATTTTATCCTCATACCTGTAAATGAGCCTTTCAAGGGAATTGATCTCAGCTCTCTCTCTCTCTCTATATATATATATATAAAGCAATCTTTCAAATAAGACACTTCTGGGCCTTTCCACTGTCTGAGCAAAAGACATTTGACATACATCAAAGTTGCTGAAATCCATTTATCAGCCATCTAAGCAAGTCCAGACAGGCATTTGTAGGCATGCAGGAGAGGAAATGTTATCTTGCATTGATCCTAATATTTGTTGTTAGTCTGACTGAATATGAGAATATTCTTAGGAAATGTGAACTCTCTCCCCCCTGGAAACCTACCTTTCCAACTCTAGTGAGGACCCAGCTCACTTTGTTTAATTAAGCTTGAGTCCAACATAACCTATAAACTGAAATGATCTCAGTCTGGCTTCTCACGTAGTTTGTTAAAAAGTCACAGGGTGGGGGGGACAATTTTCTGTTATTTCTCCAAGACACAAAGCCCTGTCTGAGTCATGTTTGACTCACAAGCCATCCTCAGTTGCAGTTGAGCATAATAAGGCCTCTGGATTGAATGGGGCCAAGCAGGGGTGACAGAACTGGGAGGGCAGGGGGAATTAGTGCCACAATATTTCCATTGTGGGGACTCCACCTCTGCATAAACTCACACACACCTGACTGCCAGGGAACTGGAGGGGTGAGGTGCAGATGTGAGAGTAAGACCCAGATGAGCTGGAGGAGGCACCACGGGGCCTGGTGTCAGGCCAGGGAGCAGGGAACTGGACCAGGAAACAGACCTGAGACAGGTAGGAATCCCCAGGACACCTGCTTCCCAGCCTGGAGCCAGCTACCCACCACCTTGAGTCTCATTACTTCCCTCACTCCTCCTCTGCTCTCCCATTCACAAGGAGCTTCCATCCCAACTATTGTTCGAACAAGGAGGTTGATGCTTTCTGAATCAGGTATTGAACACAGTGTGACCCTCTCCACAAGAGCCATGTTAGATCAGCTGAGGGACAGTCAGAGGAACTGTATTTGCTATTGAAGGCCTGATTGTGGTTTCATTAACATATGTAAACCTGGAGTAACTCCATCAAAGTTAATGTTGTTACACTGGTGTAAAACTGATTATTGAAATGAGTGGATAATCTGGCAACAAGTATCAGACACAGTTAATTTTTGAGTGCTGACACACTCTAACATTAGGTTGTTAAACTCAACCTCTTACTTAATTTGAAGCCTTTCCAAAACAGTTTACGGGCACAATGTATTAATCTGAAAATGATCCAAGAAAGATACTGACAATGGCAAATCATTTATATAAAATGTCAATCCCTTAAATCCAAATCTACTTGAAACTACTCTTAATGTGCCGAATAGTTTATATAATAAAATAATAATAATAAATAATAATAATAGTATATCTATATAATAATTTGTGCTAGTTTTCTTTACTATGATAGTGCTATGCTGATGACCCTGCAGTAGCAGATGAGTAGGGACCTTCGCTATAAAAACATGTTTTCAGACATTTATACCAGCCTGGAAAATGAATACCTTTGGAGTTAAAATTTCTCATTCTATTTCTCAGGTAAAAAATGGTGGTTTCGTTTCCCTTTCCCCACACTCCTCCACTTTTGAGGTATGAAAGTATAAAAAATTGTTTTTTACACTAACACTTTTTCAAATGCTTTTTTGACTTTGTTTATAAAACTTCAAGCTTGCCATGGATACAGTTCTCAATAAAGCCAAGTGCCTTTAATGTGGTAGAAGAAATTTGGCTAGAAGTAATGAAGTTACAATCTAACATTAAGGGACAATATTTTCAAAAATGACTAGTGATTTTGGATGCTGATCTAAAAATCAGGTGCCTTCAAGGTGTCCCAAGTTGAGCATACAGAACTACACTGGAATATGATTTTCCCTTTTTTTTTTTTCAATGATGAACTTAAGTGTAGAATTCCAGATATACAAACATACATATATTTAGCATTTTGTACATTGAAATGCTACATGAACAAGTTAAGAATTTTGTCTTGTTAGTTCACATTAACCATGATCATTCTGGACCTTCTCTGCATCCTGGCCAGGTGTCCCCTCCCCTGAAACCATCTACCCACCACTTAAGTTTATTTGAATGTGCAAAGTTTTCCCTCTGCATGAAGTGTAGAATCAGGTTCTTTGATATACTTAATAAAATAGATTTGGGGAAATATTGAATAAATGCTTTTGTGGGTTCATAAGGGAAGGTAGGCAGCAGCAAGGAGACTTTCCTGCCTTTGCCTCCCCGAAGCAAGGGCCAGCCATGACTGTTTTACCAGTGCACTCCAAGCACAGGGATTCCTCCTTCCCAGCATTCCCTGGGAGCTCATGTACATTGCTCTATTTTCCCTGCACTAGCATACATGCACACAACTCAGAGAGAATAAATACTGCCTTAGACTTTCCGCCTCTTCCAGCAGCACAGGGGAACAGCGCATTAATAGCCTCAGGACCCCAGTGATGTCAGGAGTTCCAGACCCTGTGAGCTGTTTTGTGGGGATCGGAGATTAACTCTTGGGTGGGGGAAATGTGGGAAATGGCAGCAGCTGAGTAGGGAGTTAGATAATGGGTAGACCCCTGTGGCATCTTCACAGCATCAGGGTACAGTGACAGCACCATGTTAGGTCTGGTCTACACTAAAAAGTTAGGTCAACCCAGCTACACTACTCAGGGGTGTGACAAATCCACACTCCTGGGCAATGTAGTTAAGTCGACCTAAATCCTGGAGTAGATAGCACTCTACTGCCTTTCGGGGAGGTAGATTACCTACACTGACAGTAGAACCCTTCGCATCGTAGGTAGTGTAGACGCTGAAATGCTACAGCACTTGCATCCACATTATATTATTGCTGTGACTCTTGTCTTCTCTCCACATTTCCCTCCTATTGTTTGTTACGTTCATTTATTGTATATTGTCTTTAATCAGACTGTAAACTTCGGGATCAGGGACCACCCACCTGTGTATTTGTTCAGCACCTACCACAGTAGGACCCCAATCTTAATTATGCTTCTGTAATATAACTTCCCTCTCACTATATTATTATGCATTTTATTTTTTTGTATTCCTTCAGTGACTTTTAATAATGTCCTGCCAATATTCATTTTTAAGTAATCATAACTTCCGCTCTTGGGTTTGTACTTAAACTGCACTTTTGTATGTAATCTTGGATGCACATATGTAGCATTTTGGTATTATTGTATGCAGTGTCTTGTGTAGTCATGTAATAGAAGAACCTACTTTAATGCATAGAACGAAAAGTTACCAAGGGTTTTGGGGGACTTTTAACTTTGCATTTCCTGATTTTTTTTGATAGACACCTTGAGCCTGTTTCCCATTAAGGGTAGTGTAAAGGGGCCTTAAAGTGCATTGTTAGAATGGTGGAAAAAAGTGAATAGTATGAATGAGAATATGGGTGCTCAGATTTAATGCTGCATTAATATAGATTTTTTTAAAAACATACAATTGACATACATTCTTCCTTTTCAACATTGCTAATAGACTAGCGTACAGTTTTGTTATGGACACTACAGAGCGTATTGTCAGCAGGTGGTCCCCACTCAAAATAGGCACACACATACTTAACATTTGCATGTGCACTGAGTGCGGGCACACTAAGACACACATTCTTTGTTCACCATCTTCATCCTCCATATGGTGAACGTTTGGCCCCGTTGAATAGCTGTAAATGCTAAACTGTTTCTGCTTTTATTGGTCAGAGGTTTGTATTGGTCTGGGCAGGCTGCCTTTTCATATGTAAATACATAAAAAGTGAACAGAGGAACTAACGTTGTATGCCAAAGTGCCCGCATAGACCAACACCCTGATCTCTGACACTTGTGTGGAGGAATTAATTCTTCATTCCCCTTGCAGCAACATATTTGTAGTCTAGTAAACTGCTATTATATGGAAGGGAATATGCATTCCTGCTATGGTTTCACTGTACTTTAATTTTTTTCTTGAATATAGTCTGTGGCTTTGCCATTTTGAAAATTGAAAAACGAGAAAATATAATTTATAATAAGTGGATGCAAAAGATGACTTCATGTCTTAAGTGGTAACATAGAATATTCACATTTAAAATTAAAGATGAACTAAATCACAGCTTCTTGGAACCCCAGCCACATCATGCCTCACCACCCTCCCCAAAAACCTGGGGATAGCAGTCTGCCTTGCAACATGCCCTGAAATTGGCAGACTATGGGGGAAATTCATTCTAAAGTTGAGAGCCCCTTGTATAAAATGCCCTGCTGCCATTAGCCTCCTCTTTTTTAACCTAAGGGGCTGATAGCGCCTCTATTGATCACATCTGAGGTAGTCTCATAGAGCGTACATAGAGCAGTTGTATGTCGGATAAGAAGCTTCTAGCCAAGCCTTGCTGTATACATCAAAACCAACAGCTTCAGCTTCACCTGGAAACTGACAGGCAGCCAGTGCAGGTTTTGGAACATTGGTTTATGTGCTCTCAGCAAGAAATACTGTTTAACAAATTGGCAACTGCATTCTGCACTAGGCTGAGTTTCCAAATGATCATGTCACAGTCTTACCCAGAGCATAATCCAGTAACTGTACCTCAAAGTGACAAAAGCATGAGTAACAGTAGCAAGGTCCATGTTTGAAACAACAACAAAAAAGTTGCAACTTCCTGGCCAAGAAAGATGGAGAGAAGATGCCTTGTCTAAAAGCAGCTGAGTATCTAACAAGATTCACAGATTACAAACACAGGTAACAAGCAGCAGGAATATCCCCACATACTCCGGGGGGCTATAGTAAACTCCAGCATGTTATCACAAACAACTCACATAATTTCAGTGTTATCTGGATGGTGCATCTCTTAGTTAGCTCTAATTCATGCCTCAATCTAAGACAGACAAGGGATAAAGTATGCAGCGACTGCACCATCTCGTTCAGACAAGGTGCAGACACAGGGCTGACTATGCTGCATAAAATGAAGCATTCTGAGTGCACCCTCAGCAGGTTTACTACACATTAATTTGAGTTTGCGTGCATTGAAATGGCCTTTATATCCATGATGCAGATGTCACCTTCTCCATTTAAAAGCTGGCATGGGGCCAGGATCAGTCAATTTGCTTCTGTATTTGAATATATCAGTGTTCCAGTGGAATTATTAGAGTGGCATTACACCGTGTCTCATGCAGCTGCTCGGAGCCATGCAGGGATCCTTGGTACCCTCGCCAGCTGGGGAGAAGTGACAGTGCAGCAAACTCTCGCTTGTTTTCTGAGTCCAGAAATGATGCTTCACTGTAGGAAGCTGTTCCAAGAAAAGTTTGTGCATGAGCAGGGCAGTTGTTCAATATCATCCTCCTCCTTGTTCTCCTCCTCTCGCTGCTGCTGGCGCAGCGGCTGCAGCAGCATCACTGCTTGGCGGTGGGGCAACTGAAATCCAAGTCCAAATCCAAATCCAGCCGGCACTGAGATCTCAAATAAACCCCCAAGAGCCTCTGAATATTTGCCGTTGTCAGCATCATGGTACAGAGCATTGTTTTGTCCATGCTGGCTGACAGAAGTTTGAAAACGGCACTTCCTTTCAAAATGGTGCTGACCTGCTCAGAAAGAGAGGAACTATGGAACGACATACACAGAATCATGGGAGTTTTGGAGTTTGACCTCAAGTCCCAGAAGTCTATTGGCTTTTACCAGGCTTCCACTATGCATCCCATAACGCACCATGAGAAAAATCCCAGAATGCCCAAAGCCCAGCAGCAAAGCAAAGGACCATGGGATTCCCACTCAGAATGCTGTGACTTTACTTTGTTCAAAGTCCCTGTTGTGTGTACAGAATGATGTGGATTGAAAAAGGAAACAGAAGTCCGTGTGTATGCTTTCTTTGTGGCTTCTGTACTGAGCACCAGCTAATGCACTACAACCCAGTGAGCAGTAAACCTCCTGTGTAGACAAGGGGCTTGTCTACATGTTCCTATATGCTTGTGTTTTTTTTTTTTATATTCATCCTTCATAATTTGGCCTAGTTTCCACTTTTTGTTTAACTCTTTTCTGAGTTTCAGGTCGTAGAAGATGTCTTCATTAAACCAGAGTGGTCTTTTACCATACTTCCTACATTTCCTACACCGTGGGATAGTTTGCTCTTGTGTATTTAACCTCTCTCTTTAAAAAACTGCCAACTCTCCTGAACTCTTTTTTCCCTTAGACTTGATTCCCTTCAGGAGCTTACCTACTAATTCTCTGAGTTCACTAAAGTCTGCCTTTTTATTCTGCTCTTTTCCATCTGACCATTCCTTAGAATTATGAACTTTATCATTTCATGATCACTTTCACCCACCTTCAAATTCTCAACCAGTTCATCCTTCTTTGTCAGAATCAAATCTAGAACAGCCTCTCCCCTACTTGCTTTCTCCACCTTCTGTAATAAAAAGTTGTCTCTGGTGCATTCCAAGAACTTGTTGGATAATCTGTGCCCTGCCGTGTTATTTCCCCAACAGATGTCTGGGTAGTTGAAGTCCCCTATCACCACCAAGTCCTGTGCTTTGGTTGATTTTGTTAGTGGTTTAAAAAAATCCTCATCCACCTCTTCTTCCCGGTTAGGTGGTCTGTAGTAGACCCCCCCTACCATGACATCACCCTTGTTTTTACCCCGTTTACCCCTTTTATCCTTACTTTCAACAGGTCTGCCTCCCACTTCCATCTCAACCTCAGTACAAGTGTATACAGGTTTGATATACAAGGCAATGCCTCCTCCCTTTTTTCCCTGCCTGTCCTTCCTGAACAAGCTGTACCCTTCTATACCAATATTCCAGTCATATGAATTACCCCACCAAGTAATCTGTGATGCCAATTATGTCATAATTGTGATTATTCACTAGTATTTCTAGTTCTTCCTGTTTATTGCCCATACTTTTTGTATTAGTATACAGACATTTAAAGTATTCATTACATTTCTTCCCTGTGTTCCCTCTTTCCTCTCCTTTGTCCCTGCTATGAATGCCCATGTTCCCCCCCAAAGTCTGACCCTTCTCCCTGATCTCCATGTACTGGACTTACCTGTGGGCTTTTATCTACTGCCCCTCTTGAACCTAGTTTAAAGCCTGCTTCACTAGGTTAGCTAGTCTGTATCTGAAGATACTCTTCCTCTTTCTTGATAGATGGGCCCCATCTCTGCTCAGCAGTCCTTCTTCCCAGAACAGCATCCCACAGTTGAAGAAGCTGAAGCCCTCATGGCAACACCATCCACACAGCCAGGCATTCACCTCCAGGATGTCTGTGTCTCTGCCTGGCTCCTACCTTTAACTGGAATGATTGATGAGAACATCACCTGTGCCCCAATTCCGTCACTCTCACTCCCAGAGTCCTGTAGTCACTTCTGATCTGCTCAGGGTTATACCTTGCGGAATCATTAGTGCCCACATGGAAGAGCAGCATTGGCTGTTAGTCAGAGGGCTGGGTAATCCTCCGGAATCCTTCCATAATGTCTTGCATATAGGCAGGGGCGGCTCCAGGCACCAGCGCAGCAAGCGCGTGCCTGGGGCGGCAAGCCACTGAGGGCGGCCTGCCATTCACTGTGAGGGCGGCAGGCAGGCAGCTTTCGGCGGCATGCCTGCGGGAGGTCCGCCGGTCCTGCGGCTTTAGCGGCAATTCAGTGGTGGGTACGCCGAAGGCGCGGGACCGGCGGACCTCCCACAGGTGTGCCGCTGAAGGCTGCCTCACCGCCGTGCTTGGGGCAGCAAAATACATAGAGCTGCCCCTGCTTGGCAGCCCATGGCTTCTGCTTCTCCACCTTTGGGAGAGATTCCTCATCCCTCATTGCCAGGGCAGCAGACTGATTTTTTATGTCTATGGATGGTGGGCTGGGAGCAAGGGTGGAGTACAGCCTGCTGCCAGAAGTAACCAGCAGCCAGTTTCCTCCCTGTAAAGGAACTGTTTCCTCCTCTCCTAGTGATGCTACTGCAGTGCCCTCCAGCTGGATTGCTTCCTCAACCTTCCATATGCATATTATCAATGAGTTCCTTGTGTACACAGTGTGACACCCTGGCACCCTAATATTCATCATTGTGATGTAATTAGGGTATTTTTTTTTACAAAACATGCCATGTGAGGTATCATTCAAAAAGTCTTGATCTGCTAGACCAGGGGTTGGCAACCTGTGGCACGTGAGCCAATTTTTAATGGCACGCCGAGGTCCCAGCCGCCGGCCCCGCTCAGCCCGCTGCCGGCCTGGGTGAAGGGAACCCCAGGCCAGTAGTGGGCTGAGCGGAGCCAGTGGCTGAGACCCCGGCTGGCAGGAGCCAGTGGCCGGAACCCCAGACCGGCAGCGGACTGAGCCGCTCAGCCCGCTGCTACTCTGGGGTCCCGGCCGCCGGCCCCTTGCCAGCCGGGGTCCTGGCCGCCGGGACCCCGGCTGGCAAGGGGCCGGCAGCCGGAATCTAGAAATGAAAATAAGGCGGAGCGTGCACACTCGGAGCCGGCCGATGCTGGGGCGCTCCGCTGTGGGTGGAGGCACGGCACATGGCGTGCTCCCAGCTGTGGTCCTGCTGGCTGCCGGAACTCTCCTGCAGGCTGGTGCTGGCAGCCCCATGCACTGGACTAAGCAGCAGGCAGTTGGGCAAGTGAACGGGGCCGGCGGGAGGTGCAGTGGAGGTGTCTGCGTCCCAGCCTGTCCTGTTGCCCCTCTCTCGCCACTGTGGCTGGATACCAGGGCACTGCAGGAATGTGCTGTCCCTGCGGCGTGCACAGCTGTGGCCCCTGGGGGGGAAGGGAGCGGCAGGCCAGGGAGTCTTCTGCCACCGCCCCACATTTGCCTGCAGATGCAGTGCCCCCACACAGCTGGCCCACAGCTCCCTTGGCAGGAAGAGGAACAGCGTGGGGCAGGGACCCATCCACCATCCAGGTAACCCGGCTGCAACCGGGACTGTCCCAGGCCAGCCCCAAGCCCCAAGCCCCCACCCCTCCAGGACTTCCCCCCTACACACACACCCCAACCCCCTGCCCTGAGCCCCTCGTGCCACCCAACCCTGACTCCTGCACACCCCATGCTCCCAGCCCTGACTCCTGCATCATCCACATCCCCACCCCCTTCCCTGAGCCCCCCGCACCCCAACCCTCTGCCCTGAGTGCTCCCCCCCACACCCACAAATCCCCAGCCCCTGAGCTCCTCCCCCTGAGGGAGGTTGCAATATGACAGTACCTGTAAGAAATTTAAGTTACTTTCACCCCTGCTGGAACCCCAGACCAGCAGCGGACTGAGCGGAGCTGGCAGTGGGCTGAGCGGCTCATTCTGCTGCTGGTCTGCGGTTCCGGACACCGGTGCCGCTCAGCCCACTGCCAGCCTGGGGTACCGGCAGCCAGCTCAGGGCTCTGCTCCTGGCCTTGACCCAGCGCTCTTCAGTCACCCCCTGCTGTAGCGCACATTGGAAAACTCAGCAAGGAAAAGCGAGGGCAAGGATCACACTAAACTGATAAGATCTGCATTTTAATTTTATTTTAAATGAACTTTCTTAAATATTTTAAAAAGCCTTATTTACTTTAAATATAACAATAGTTTATTTATATAATATAGATTTATAGAGAGAGAGGTTCTAAAAACATTAAAATGTATTACTGGCACGTGAAACCTTAAATTACAGTGAATTTGGCATACCACTTCTGAAAGGTTGCCTACCCCTGTGCTAGACAATAATATCTTGTTGGATTGTATGTGCTATTATCGTATGTGACGTTATGAAGTTTGGCTATGTATGTGTTACTGAAACATGTGGTGATGTTGAAAACACCTTCAAACAGCCTTTCGGGCACAACAGTAAAAAGGCCAAGCAATGTTAATGGCTTATTGAGGAAATGCACACAAGCACAAGAATTACCCCAGGAACTGTGTACAACAGAAACCTCTCAGAGATAGAACTAAAACAATGGGAAATGTTTGACCCGGGTCACAGCAAAAGAGTTTTCCAGCAAGTGGGAAGAAGATATAAAAGGGGCAAAATGACATCATGATGGTGCCTCACTCTCCCTACAACACCACACCTGGAAACGCCTGAGGGGCAAGGACTGAACTGTGGAAAGTGATAGTCCCAAGCTAGAGGGATTTTTAGCCTGTGTATGAAAACCTGGGAAAGCCAAGGCAGCTTGTGCCTTAAGAATCTGCCAGCCTGTTTATCACTCAGGGTGAGAATTTGCTAATTCATATCCTACCTATTTAGTGTGTTAAGCTCAGTTTGCAGTTTTGTTTATTTACTATGGTAATCTGCTTTGATCTGTTTGCTATCACTTATAATCACTTAAAATCTATCTTTTGTAGTTAATAAACTTGTTTTGTCTAAAACTACTGTGTGTGGAAATTATAACCCGGGACAGAAAGCTGTTGCATATCTCTCTCCACATTGAGGGAGGGGGCGAATTTTATGAGTTCCCTGTGCAGCGCAAAATGGCATAATTTTGGGTTTACACTCCAGAGAGGGGTGCATGACTTGGCAACTGGGAGGTGCCTTAGCTGAGCCTTCCCATGCAGAGCTGATCTCAGCATCCATTTGTGAAGCTGCAGTCAGGTGTGTACCTATCTGTGTGTATGCTGGTGAAAGAGCAAGCTTGGAGAACTTGGCAGCTTATCACAGTATCACAGTGTGAGAGGGAGCCCAGGCTAGTGGGTCAGGTGGGCTCAGTGGTATCCCAGTTCCAAGTGGCACCCTTAGGGGAACCCATCACACACAGATGCTCCTCAGCCTAGCCACTTCCTTCCGAAGCTCTCCCACCTGCTTCCTGAGAGATTCTACCAGTAGGCCCCTCTCACTCTGGATGGTCTCCCCAGCCTGGTTTTCTATGATGCGGATATGCAGGCCACAGTTTCTGAAAATCTTCACCAGGGCATGGGTAGAGGCATCCATGGTCAGGTTCTCTGACTGGACACAGACACAGGTGGAGGAGCCAGGAACAGTATGTGACCTTTCCGAACCATGATGATTTTATTCTCTCTCCCTCCTACAAAATCCCTCTCAAACTTCCCTGTTTTCTGCCTCTTCCTCGCTTAGCATCTAGCTTTTAAGCCCCTCTCTCTTAGATCAGCCCTGCCCCCTCACTAACACACAGGTGGATGGAAGAATTCTTCTGTCAATCTAACTACATTGCACATTGAAATTTTTCAAAGCCCTGAGCAAAGTAGCTAGGTCGACCTAAGTTTTAGGTGTAGATCAGGTGTACGACAACATTAGTCAAATGTCCTGAGAAGCAGTGTGACAAAATGAGAGAGAAATCAGTCAGATCTAACTGTCCATATGTATCTCTTGCTTCTTCCACCAAATTGAGCAATATTTCCTTGAAGTACTGGCTGAAAACAGAAAATGTACAGTTGCTACTGTCACAAAAAGTTGTTAATAAAATCCATTGCTGTGATGCTGTCAACTTTTTCTATTGTAGCAGCTTACTTACATGACAATAAAACACAAGGGGGGAAATCCTTTTGTTTTGGGTCCTGCAATGGAAGATATTGTCTGATGTCATACATTACTCCTCATTTCAGATTTATTCATAGTCTTCCATGCCCGCCCTCAACCCACGTAGGTGGAGAGGAGCTTTGCAGGCTCTACATTTTTAAATGACCTTCCTCTCTAGGGGCCTGATGCAATGCCTATTGAAACAATTGGAATCTTTCCATTGATTTCAATGGGAGCTGGATCAGGCCTTAGGTATTTTTAATTTTAATTTTCACAGGCTCTCACAGCTCCACTAACAATGTCAAACACTGTACCCAGGAGCTTCAGTACAGGATGTTACATAATACAGAAGACCTGGTTAAGTTGTGTTTTGAAATTTCAAAAAGATAGAGAGGTAGTTTGTCTGTAGTCTTGAACTAAACATTATCTAAGCCACACTGGCTGAAGAACATGTATATTAATGGTTGTGATTTATGGATATTAATCACAGTTCTCTCAGTGAGATTTAAAAAGGTTCCAGGTAGTTATGTTATAATGTGATACCTGGCATATGGAGCTGTATCAAGTTACTAACTTAGGAGTTTAAGGGCAGTCAATAATGCTTGCCGGTCTAAAAAAAATAAATAAATAGGATGATTAAGACAGGTCTTAAGAATGGATTTAATGCAGGAGAGTTAATGTCTTGTCTTGCCAGAGAAGGGGAAAGAGAACTTTATGTTTATGGCCTGGTCTACACTACGACTTTAATTCGGATTTAGCTGCGTTAATCCGAATTAACCCTTCACCCGTCCACACTACAGAGCCAGTTAATTCGAATTAAAGGGCACTTAAAATCGATTTCTGTACTCCACCTCGACGAGCGGAGTAGCGCCTAAATCGATTTTGTTAATTCGAATTAGGGTTAGTGTGGCCGCACACCACCGAATTACTGTGGTTAAAGTAATGGGGTAGTGTGGCCGCACACCACCGAATTAATGTGGTTAAAAACCGAATTAATGTGCTTAGTGTGGCCGCGCACAATCGAATTTATACAACCTGTTTCCCAAATTCGAATTATCTAAATTCGGATTAATCCTGTAGTGTAGACATACCCTATAACATCTTGTTTTCTCCTACTGTTACGTTAAAGAAGTAAAGTAGTTAAGTGGTGGTGTAATTGCGGCTTCCGTTTGGCAATGAGCAGATAGATTGCCCCAAGATAGTGACATGAAACACAATTTTTTTTCCCCCTTCTGAGATCATACATCTGGTGTTTTCACTTAGAAACACAGCATCCACAGTGATGCGCTGGAGGGGGCTCCTGAGAGCCCTTTGTTAAAATTCTACCACCATATTGTAGGAAGGATTAGTATATTTCTCTGCCTGTGATGAAACCACAGCTTCTCTGGATATTGATAAATCAACCCTGGCAGAGATGAGTTATTTGTGGATCTCTTAAAATATTTCAAAAAAGCAATTGTTTTGTCTTTGGAATGCACCAGATTTCACCAAATAATGGCCATTTTCAAAAACCTCATCTCCCGTAAAAATGTCTTTGGTCTCCCCCAACTTCAATCCCCAATTTGCATACATTAACATTGTTCTGTACTATCAATATAGTTAGTAATGTTACAGGAACAAAGTAGACACATTTCCAGCAAATACACTAAGCATACAGCAAGATTGTTTGCCATGTGCATGGCTTCCTGCCTTAGTTATAATTAAGAGAAAGTGTTTTTTAAATGGAGAAAAATAAATGAAGTCCCCCATCCCTCTTTTTGTGCAAACACATCCATTCCTGGTATTTAGCTGGGTCTATCACAGTCTAAAGGGGACAACTTTTGTAGGAGCTGCTTGTCAAAATATTGGCAGCACATCACCAAGTTCGCATCATTAAAAAATAGCTTCTGCTTGAAATCACAAATAAATGTGTAAAGAAAGAGAGATGGAGATCTTGTTTAGATCTCAACTTTGAGAACTGTGCCACTATCTGGAGAGAATTTAGTCAATGTAGAAATGGAGAGCTGCAGAAAAACAAACAAACAAAAACACAAAGTCAGCGGGTATAAATTGCCATAGTTCCACTGACTTCATGGATAGAGCTATGATAGTTGACACCACCTGAGGATCTGCCCCCAAATTCCCTATTACTAGAAACCAATTATTATAGAGTTCCAAAAACTATGTAGCCCTGTACAGTCATGTTTATGTGGACCACTAGTTAGTTTTACAAAAAAAGTGATAAAAGTTTCATTATTTTAAATGAATTGTAGAGAGAAGGGTTTTTCAGATGTGTGTGATCAGGATGGACTGAGTAGAACAAAATGTGAATATTAAGGGAACTAATGAAACTGGGCCAGGGTAAAAGGGAAATGATGTGTTGAGAACTGATGCTTTTGAATAAAGAGAAAGGATACACTGAAAATTGAGGAGGGGCCAAATTCAGTCCTAGCATAAAGGAGTAGAACTCCCATTGACTTGGATAAATGGACAGTGGATGATGCAGCTGCATAATGTGAACAGATGACAAGTATTCAGCCCTGTAATGTGTGGAGCACTCCTGGGAGATGTGTGTGACCTTAATTTGCATTGAAGTCAGGAGCAGAGTGTGAGCATGAGGGGGAAGGTTTCTGTCCCAATTCTGGCTCCCTAGCCAAAACCAACAGATAAGGCTCTGCAAGCCCATGGTGCTAGGAACCAAAGAATGGTATTTTTTCAGCGAAATCCAAAAACCAGAGGATGTGGACCACACACCTGTGTGTATATCACCAGACCCTGCACTGACAAACATGCATTCCTACATGCATCTTAGTTATCCTAGTGGGAGTATTCTGTGCAAGAGGAGGCTCTACGTGAGGCTGCTGCCAGCCATAATATGGGCGCACAGTATTGCTACCTGTAAGTAACTCCTGAACCTGTTTTCATAGCTATGCAGTGCAGTAGCCGAATCTGTCCCACTAAATTCACTACATCTTACCGCTTGCAAATACAAGTACAACCTATTTCTTATTCACAATTGAATCAAGACAAAACCTTTTTTCCTTTTTTAAACAGATTTAGAATTTGATTTAGAAAGATCTCTCAGGTAGGCTCCCCAGATTATGGACACCATGGATGATACTTGCACAGGCAGTATTAGGTAGTCAGACATGAAAGTCACAGCAAATGGGCCCACTTTGGGGCCAGCAACACGGTAATGGTGCAAAATGAGAGTCTGTTTCTAAAAAACAGTCCCAGAAAATTAAAAACAAAACAATCTCCCATTGTTTGTCTGTCTGACTGGCTAAGTCTTTATGTCTTTACAGAGGACTATTTTTAGATTTGGTGGTGGAAGAACACCAGGAGAACTGCACTCTTGTGAGTCACAATATATAAGCAGCAATGCTAAGAGTATAACTACCATTCAGTGATGTTGTGGAGGCAATAACAAAGCAGAAGCTGAATCACCCAGAATAATACGATAATATGCACAACATATATCTGGTTTAAATAAACATATAAGCAGTAACTGCCACATTTCAAAGAGAATCCTCTCCACCCACTGAATCAAAATAATGTTAGACTTATACTGTGTTGCAGTGTTACATTTGCTTTTAGTGATTTTTTTTATTGATTTTTCCTGCTCTCCCAGGAATATGACAAAAAAGACAGGTTACAGAATTATATTGTAACATACCAGGACAGAACAGGGAATAAAATACATTGTACGAATATACACACAACTCATATTCATCAAAATCAAACATAGCTGTATATTTAAATACCCCTGGATGGCAAACCTTATCATTTGAACTTGTCATTTAAAAAATTGGGTTATTGCCTGGTGTAAACCAAGAATGTCTGTGCTCTCCCCAATTTGGGAAGGTAAGAACCAGAAGTGAAACTCCCATTTCTCTTCTCTTATTCTGCCCATATTGGAAAGGCTGTGATTCCCAGTGTGGAATGCTACTGAGCCAAACTGTTACAGTATTTGCTTTTCACTCAACTTAATTAATAGATGATATTCCAGCAGAGGCAGCAACACAAAGGAGAGAGGGAGCTGGGCTGAACTCCCATCCATTCTCTGCCCTGAAACCTGGTCCCAGCATACCAACCCTGCCTCTGGGAGCAGACACAAGGGCAGAAGCCACTATCACCGTCTGGAATGGGGGCCAGAATCTTCCCGCCAGCAGTCCCCATTGGCTGCTGCTTGACAGACCTGGGAGCCTCCCTCTGTGATGTCACAATAACCTTGCTCGTTTCTGCTGGCAGAATGGATTGAGTGCTGATGGGAAAGTCCATAGAGCGGTTGGGGTATTCCATCTCCATGTATAATAGGTGAGGTTCTGGTTCAGAGGAAGCTTTGGCATAGGAGCGAAAATTTGTGTTTTTAAACTTATTTTATAAAGAACTAAATGTTAATCAATAGTCATATTATGTGGTGGTTGCAGAAGGTTGAAAGAAAGAAAATACAAAAATAACTTAATATGATAAAAGAAAGAACATTCTAACAACAGTTTGAAGGAAGGGTAGTGTGAAGGTTTCATTCCTTCCCCCTCATACTTCACCTGGGCCGTATTCTCAGCCAGTGTAATTAAGTATAGATAGATTGAAGTCAGCTAAACTTCACAATTTATACCTGCTGAGGATCTGTTCTGTCTTTTTAGATTGCAAGTTCTTCAGGGCACAGCCTTTATATACAATTGTGCAGCGTCCAGCACCGTGGGGTGCTGATCCTGATAGGAGAGTTTGGGCATCACTACTATAATAATTTCATAAAAATGGCATTAAAAGAATGTTATGAAGGATGCAAAGTCAAACACTGAAAAGTTAAGAAATGCTGGAATTAAAGTTGTCCGTGCAAAGTCATAAGCAACTGAAAACAGGTCTTTAATGGGAATGGTTGGGCAATCTTAAATGGGTTTCTTTGAGCACCTCCTATAATAATAATAACAACAACACTGGCTGCACTCTCTGCAGCTCAGTAGTTCATCCTATTGGGCTCTTCCTTAACATTGGCAGATATAAAACACGGCATGATCTGAGATTTGTGGGAAGTATAGAGATAGGAGGAAGGGAAAATTAAGTCTGAAAATCCCCCTTTCAACAGCATTTGTGGGAGTGTATATTTTTCCATTCTGTTATAGTTGTGTGCATAGAGATCAATGGATAAAAAGTGCCATTTAAGAGCTAGATATTAATTATTATCATTACTTATTATTTAAGAGGAGGCCCATGATTTGGATAAAACTCTTTGGGTGAAATCCTAGCCTGATTGAAGTCAATGGCAAAACTCTCAATGACTTCAGTGGGCTCAGATTTCACACTCAGTGTGTTGGCAATGGTGCTTCCATGGCAACGTCTACTTGTGCTATAGAATTGAACTCCATTGCAGGATCATACCTTTTGTTATACTGTTTCAGCAAAGTTTGGGATTGAGGGTTTTTCTCCATAATTCCCAGACGAGCACAATGGAAGTCTTTTTTCTCCCCTTTCCTTCACAACTTTATTTTATAATTAATAAAATACACCCATCACTGCAAATCTCCTTGCAAAGAAAACAAGGCGAGGGCATAATATTTTCAATATAAACTCTTCCGTCATTATCTAAAAATACAACCCAACCCAGGCAAAAGCCAAAGAGCCTTACATTGTGCCCTTAAGGTTAACAGATGCAGGATTGCTGAACCCATGTGCGGAACTAGTTCCAAAGTCACTGCAAGCACCCTGCCTCTGGTCCCACATACATCTAGGGATTGTTAGCAGAAGTGGCCCCTCCTCTGTCATACTGGTATTCAGGGAGAAAGTTGTCTGTAAGATAGCCAGAATCCAAAAGGCTTTAGAGATCAAAAGCAAGATCTTGAATTGCACCTATAAGAAAACTGAAAGCTAATGTAGACCATACCAAGCCAAAAACTTATATAAGGGTCAGGGAAGTCATAGGATTCCAGATGGCATCAAAGCCACTGCAATAAGAAACTGACTCCTTTCTGGGTCATGGACATAGTTTTTGACTTTGGGGTTTGTATAGTACACTAACTTCCATTGTATATCCGTTACAAACCACTGGCATGCAATATTGTATTTATCTCCAAACCTAAGTAAACAAAAAACAAACCAGAAACATATTGTGAGCTATGAGGACTGTGATGATGATTAATAAGATTCCACTTCCATCCTTTGGCTGTTTTCATTAAAGTTGTGGGTTTTTTTCATGGCTGTAGGTTAATTGACTTTTTTCCTTCTAATGAGCTAGTCCAACTACACTTTGAAAATCATATATGTGTGTGATCAGAAGTTGGTATATTTACAGCACTGAATGCAAAAGTCTATAAATGCTTGGTTTAATTTTACAGTGAATCACAGATGGCTGAGGACATTCTCAGTGTGAACTCTGTTAGCCTTGCCTCAGTGCTGTGGTGCTGACTTAATAAGGCTACACTTATATGGGGATCTGGTAAAAATAAAAATCTCTGTGAAACAAGAGTACTGAGTATATGTAGGGATTTGGGTGTCCAAATATACTGCATATACATATAGAATCATAGATTCTTAGGACTGAAAGGGACATCAAGGGGACATCTAGTCCAGTTCCCTGCACTCATGGCAGGACTAAGTATTATCTAGACCATCCCTGACAGGTGTTTCTCTAACCTGCTCTTAAAAACCTCCAATGACAGAGATTCCACAACCTTCCTAGGCAATTTATTCCAGTGCTTAATGACCTGACAGTTATGAAGTATTTCCTAATGTCCAACTTAAACTGCCCTTGCTGCAATTTAAGCCTATTGGTTCTTGACCTATCCTCAGAGGTTAAGGAGAACAATTTTTCTCCCTCCTCTTTCTAACAACCTTTTATGTACTTGAAAACTGTTATGTCCCCCCTCAGTTTTCTCTTCTCCAGACTAAACAAACCTAATTCCACCAGTTAAGCACCCACCTTATAGTAGCTCCATCTAGGTTGTATTTCCTAAGTTTGTTTATGAGAAGATCATGTGAGACATATTGAAAGCCTTACTAAAGTCAAGATATACCGTATCTACTGCTTCCCCCCTTTCCACAAGGCTCCTTACATTGTCAAAGAAAGATATTAGGTTGGTTTGACACGATTTGTTCTTGACAAATCCATGCTGACTGTTACTTACCGTGTCCACAAATT
Source organism: Terrapene triunguis (assembly GCF_002925995.2). NCBI lineage: Eukaryota > Metazoa > Chordata > Testudines > Emydidae > Terrapene > Terrapene triunguis. The sequence goes on from NW_020664377.1 coordinate 5,189,765, forward strand.
GATTGCTTAATTATTTGCTCCATTATCTTTACGGGTACTGAAGTTAAGCTGACTGGTCTGTAATCCAGGTTGGCCTTATTTCCCTTTTTATAGATGGGCACTATATTTGCCCCTTTCCAGTCCTCTGGAATCTCACCCGTCTTCCATGACTTTTCGAAGATAATTGCTAATAGCTCAGATATCTCCTCGGTCAGCTCCTTGAGTATTCCAGGATGCATTTCATCAGGCCCTGGTGCCTTGAAGACATCTAACTTATCTAAGTAATTTTTAACTTGTTCTTTCCGTATTTTAGCCTCTGATACTACCTCATTTTCACTGCCATTCACTATGTTAGACGTCCAATCGATACTAACCTTTTCGGTGAAAACTGAAACAAAAAAGTCATTTAGTACTTCTACCATTTCCACATTTTCTGTTATTGGTTTTCCTTCCTCATTGAGTAACGGGCCTACCCTGTCATTGGTCTTCCTCTTACTTCTAATCTATTTGTAGAATGTTTTCTTGTTACTTGTGTTATTTGTTTATTTTCATCCTTTGTAATTTGACCTAGTTTCCACTTTTTGTAGGACTCTTCTTTGAGTTTCAGATCATTGAAGATATCCTGGTTAAGCCAGTGTGGTCTCTTGCCACAGTCCCTATTTTGCCTATGCACTGGGATAGTTTGCTCTTGTGCCCTTAATGATGTCTCTTTGAAAAACTGCCAACTCTCTTGAACCGTTTTTCCCCTTAGACTTGCTTCCTATGGGATCGTACCTACCAACTCCCTGAGTTTGCTGAAGTGTGCTGTTTTCCCTCTTACCATTCCTTGAAATCATGGTCTCTACCATTTCATGATCGCTTTCACCCAAGCTGCCTTCCACTTTCAAATTCTCAACCAGTTTCTCCCTATTTGTCAAAATCAAATCTAGAACAACCTCTTCCCTAGTAGCTTTATCCACCTTCTGAAATAAAAAATTGTCTCCAATACATTCCAAGAACTGTACCCTGCTGCGTTATTTTCCCAACAGATGTCTGGGTAGTTGAATATATGTAATATATTGGCTTCAGTGGGGTTACGTCCCAGCAGAGAATTTGGCTCTCTAACACTCAACAAGTTTCTCTCTCCTAAAAATTGCAGCAGTAATTTATCCTATTACCAGAAAACAAAAAACTTGGGGGAGAGAAAGCATGAAGATTGAAAGTATGTGTCAGTGGAGTCCAGATAACAACAGTATTGAGCTTTCTTTACAAAAATTCTGATTAAAACACTATACAAATGTTAGAATGCCTGGCTGTGACCAGTGAAGGGATTCAGCCTGTTCCCCTCTGCCTCGTAGTCCTTCATCGCTCACTATCATCCCATCCCTCCACCCTTAATGTTGCCCCCTGACATTTTCAAAAATATATGCAAAGGTGAAAATAAAAAGTTACTAGGAGATCAGTGCAGGCTACCCACTTGAGTAAGTACCCAGGGTCCTGGGCAGGCTTGTAGAGTCTGTGCTGAAGATCATACCTCTGCAGCTTCACTGGTATTAGTACTTGCGCTACCTTGATTAAAGCTAGTTTGGGTAAGCCTACACCAGGGCCGGCTCTAGCTTTTTTTGCTGCCCCAAGCAGCAAAAAAAAGCGCCGCCCCCGAACCCCCCCGCCGAGCGCCGC
>NW_020664377.1:5191802-5294353 GCF_002925995.2 Terrapene triunguis
CCCCCGCGGAATGCCGCGCCGCGCTCCCCCCGCCACCCCTTACCAGGTGCCGCCCCAAGCATGTGCTTGGGTGCTTGGTGCCTGGAGCCGGCCCTGGCCTACACGTGCTGCAATCACGCACTGCAATTGCAGTGTAGAAATATTCTAACTGAGACAAGCAATACAGCACAGAAATTCAGCTTATGAATGCTTAAGCATGGACACAGGCCCCAGTGAGGATAATGGCTCAGTACCTCTATCTTGCTGGGCTGACTTCAAGTAAGTTCTCTGTCAGGCTGCAGGATGAGGAGCTGCAGCAAGGAAAGGAGACATTTCTAGTGTAAGAAACAGGGGTTGAACAGATGTGAGGTGAACATAACAGTTACACTGCGTAAAGCAGTCTGCTGAATTTGTCTCTTTTTTGTTGAATGATGTAGCCAGAGGGAATGTAACAAGAAAACTATAACTGGTGAAAGGATAGAATGGCAGATCACGTTTCTATGGTTGGAGAAATGAAAATTCAGCATGTTAGCTTCCCTACTGTGAATCCTTCCCCATACTGTAGGGAAGGAAAGAACACAGCTGCACTCCTGCCTGGTTTTGAACATGGGATTTTATACACATTGAGCAAATGTGATAAACACTTAGGGTTGTGGCGATTTTCCCCAACCAGGAAAACCTAGCAGCTTTCATTTTCTGAAAATCCCCACTGGGAGTGTAGGGTTGCTGGCCTGTTTCCTCACTCCAAGAAGGATTAAACACCACACCCACTCTCTTCAGGCCCTTTCCTCTGGGCACAGTTTAGTAATTCATGCAAAAAAAACAAACCTTACAAAGCTACTCCCCTTATCAACACAGGCTGCATGGGCCCACAGGCTTTTAACTCTGCATCTCACTGTGCTTCAGGACCAGTCATAGAAGTCAGCCTCCTTCCTACAGCTCCCCTTAAACTGGGTGCTCTCAGCCCCTTATAGGCATCACCTGACCCCTCCCCAGCTGGCTCTGATAATAAAACAGAGATGGCTGGCCCCAGGCTTCCTGGCACTTAAAGAGGACGATTACAGGTGTGGTGGGAGGGAACTGAGTACACCGCCCAGGATTTTATGAAATAACACACACAGTATGTCATTCACTTCACACACTTATTTACTCTTCACACACATTGTCCAAAATGAAAACTTGCAATTCTGTACATAAAACACAATAATTGAATCCCAGTTTACTAGCCAATTGGGCCTCTCACCCTTCTCGATCTGCCCTTCAATAACTAGACATTTTTACCAATCAATTTGTTTTTTTAGCACCTAGCCTATTTTCAACCGAACCATTCTGAATGTTCTGGACTGATACTGAGTTAGCTGGGTAGGAGTGCAGACCTTTTAAAAACTGGAAAAATTCTGAATTTTAACTGTCCTATCTTTCATGATTTTACTGCCACACCTTTCCACCAATTACATGCAATAGGTTGTGATACTGCCACCTTCATAAACACAGATTTGGGATAGTAATCTGGATCTTCAGTTTTTAAATGCTAACAGAGCAGGAAGGAATTCAGGATTACATTCCATCTGATATGTTTCTGCCTCTCCTCCCTGTTCTGTGCTCAACTTGTGACCATTGTATCTGGAAACAGTCACATCAGCTAAGTAATAGAAAGATTTCATCACTTCGCTGAATCATTTTTTGATGTTGTCTTCATGTGGTTCCAGTTCTTTGTTGTTGATTAGATGAAGCCAGATTTCCGCTGAGATGATGATTGTAGTATCATCAGACTCTAACCTGTCAAGTCCTTCCAAAACCTCCTTTAATTGCTTTTTAAATTGAGTGCCTCCTGCAGAGTTCCTCATTGTGTCCAATGCATCACTCCCTTTTGGGGGCCTCATAAAGAGATTTCAGCAGAGAAAAGCTGACAACTGCAACCATGATGCTGGCTGACTGAAAGCCAAGAGAAGGGGACAGAGCAAGCTTCACCATCATGGCTATTACCCCCACCATCTCCTGGGACCCTGGACCTTCTTCATCCTAATCCTGACAGATGTCCTGACCAGACCAAGCCAGAGAAAAGGAGAAGATGATCCACACCACCTCCAGCAGCGCGGGCCAAACATGAACACCACCTGGGATATGAGACTCTGTCTCCTCCACCCCAACCCCAATGTGTCCTTTTCCTTCCCCACCTTATTTCTTCTTTCCTATCCCTCTCCTTTTTCCTTCTGTCTAATACAAGTCTGCAGACTGCACATTTTGCAACACTGCTGTGAACCTGTGACCAAAAAGGCAGAGTCTTCCTTCCCCAGGAATTGAAATTAGAGGGGGTGTTAAAATTTAAGGGGAGAGGGGTTCAAAAACAACAACATTGGCAACACTGTGATGTAACTAGTTGACCACAGGACAGGATGAGAGGGGTATAGGGCAATCTTGATGCTATAAGTTTGCCAGGTTTTGGAGTGACTGATAAGACCATGTGTTATACTTGTGTTTTCCAGCAGCAAGGTTGCAAGTGAGAGTCAGCACCAGAGATAGAAGCTGCCTTTTCTCTCTCTGTTGTTCTTTTCTCTCCCCTTTTGTGTGTTTTTGTCTTGTTTTGCCTTCTAGGAAATGGGTTCGGACAATGACAGCGCAGCCCATCTAACTTCTTTTTCCCATAAAAGGACTGGCAGTACCTTCTCTAATACCTTCTAAAAGACTGACAAATAAAGGGGTGGGGATTCCTTCTAAAGACTCTCTACAGCTAAAGGGAAAGGGAACAAGGAACGTTGTTAAAATAGAAGCCTTCTTTAATACTTTACATTTCAAATGCTTTAATTCTTTTTCCTTCTTTTTCTGTATCTTTAATAAAAGTCTAAAAGGATTTTTAATGATCTATAAGTCTCTGTATACCAACCCCGAACCTTCTTTAACACTGTTTAATATTGGACAGTTTCAGGGTCACGTTAACAACTTTGACTCTTTGGGCCTTTTATTGTATCTCAATTAATACAATTGACTCCATACTTCAGTTACAACCATTTTGCTCCATTCTAGCAGCACAAACCTATGTCCAGTGGATCCAACCCCTGGATATTTCCTCCATAATGGGACCCTTGGAGGTCCTATCTAAATTCTATCTGCGGTACTTATGAGGCCCCTATTCCTTTAGGGTATGTCTACACTGCAATTAAACACCTGCATCTGGCCCATGTCAGCTGACTCAGGCTCGCAGGGCTGTAAAATTGTGGTGTTGACATTCAGGCTGGAGATCAGGCTCCGAGACCCTCCCCCTGATGGGGTCCCAGAGTTTGGGCTCCAGCCCAAGCCAGAAAGTCTGCATTGCAATTTTACAGCCCCACAAACCCAAGTCAGCGGTGGGTATTTAATTGCAGCATAGATGTACCCATAGCATCTAGGCACCTCAACATATGTAATATATTAGCCTCCCAACACCTCTGTGAGGTAGAGCAGTGCTAGGATCCCCATTTCACAGATGGGGAACTGAGGACCAGAGAGACAAAGTTACTTGCCCAAGGTGACACAGGAAGTCTATGGTAGAGCAGGGACATGAACTCAGCTCTCCCAAGTCCCAGGCTTGTGACTTGACCATCCTTCCTCTCCCATGGTACTCTTCCCTCCTAGCTACTAGTAGAGGTGATGTGGGTAGGGACTCCCTTGCATCATAGCACTCCCAGCTGCCATACAACTCCTTGGGACCTTCAGAGACCAGTGCAGCCTTCAGGAACCAGTGCAGAGCAGTTCAGGGTTGTGGGGAGTTATGGGACAACTTTGACGCTTTTAACTCAAATGTGCCAATCTGGAAATGTAACTAAACTGAACTGAAGAAAGTCATTCAGTAACCAGGGCCCAGAGCTGCCGCTCCCCAGAATCTGTGTGCACTCTGAAACCCTAGCAGGACAGAGTTCCTAATGGCTTTCTGAACTGGGCAACGCGTGTCCTTATTTGGCAAGATTCTCTATTTACCTCTGAGATTTATAGTTTACATTTTCAGGAGGCTTTAAGCCTAAGTCTAGACAGAGAATTAGTTTGCACTTTGTAAATTCTTATTTGTCCTCATATTGAAGGATTTTAACCTTATATTTGTGTTAGCGTTTGTAAATAGAGTAGTTGAAGCAGGGGACTGGGAGCCCAAACTCCTGAATTCTATTCCAGTCCTGCCACTGACTTGCTGTGTGACTTTGGGCAAGTCACATAACCTGTCTGTGAGGATGATAATACATACCTATCATACAAGGATGTTATGAGGTTTGTAAGTATTTTGAGATCTTTGTATAAGAGAAGCTATGTATGTGCGAACATTTATGTCATAATAATCAGAGAGTACAGTAATTTTATGGTATAATTTGTTTACATCTCCTGAAGAGATGCATTCTTTGGGTGACTATCTCAGCAGCACCTGAGAGTCTGAAAATGGCTGTCTCCTCTGAAGAAAGTACTTGTGAATATAATCTGTCCAGCAAAGTTTGGCTGGGCTGTAGTTGTGAGTGTGCACTTTTGATGGAAGAAGTAGGTTGTTTGTGACAGTAACTTTAAATGTGTTTTTGTGTTGTTCCTCTGGTAAACAGGGTTGAGGTATTTTCATCCGGAATGTTGCAGGTCATTAGTCCACCTTTGAGCATTTTCAAAAGAAAGCAATTATAAACCGTTGTTTTATCTCATTTCAGAAAATGAGTTGCTAGTATATGTACTTTAACTTTACAAAAAGATTTCATAAGGACTTAGAGCAAAGTAGATTTATTGAAGTACTATATGTGCAGCAGACACATTTCATGTGATAGACTATAGTAATTTCTTGCTGTGGTCTATTGCATTGATGGCCTATACTTGAGTGATAGTTGTACTCTTAAGAGACATCTCCAAGTAAGGCTTGTTAAATGGACTTACATCCATTCATGGCTGATGGTCGGTAGAACAGCTGCCTCCATTTAATGGTATTTGTTCTAGAGTTGGACTGAGGAGGCAATATCTGGAGCTGAATTAGGTTTAAATTAGGGTTTGTGGCTCAAGTTTAAAGCTGAATCTGGGTTAAGGGTTTGGGTTTGTATCAAATGATGCCAAAATCTCCTGAACATTCCTTGAAAGCACCTAGGAGAAATTTCATAAGAATAGTAGTTCTTGCAAGGTTATTACATATGAAGTGGAAAACTGGCCCCTGCCAATCTGGATCCAGCCTGCAATCAATCCATAGGGGTGGTTTGGAATACAGAGGTTCAAGTCTGAATACCTCCAGCAACTGAAAGGGTTTCTAGTCAAGGTTTTGGTATCAGCTCTTCTCTAGTCTTCATAACAAGCTGCCAAATCTTTTCCTCATCAGAATTAAGCCTTTACAAAGTCCCCAGAACTAGATTTACCTTCAAGGCAGCTTTTAATTATATGGGTGATTAAAAAAGGAGATTCTTTTGTTGACCTGGAGAGACTGTCAAATAAGAATTTGTAATGATTCAACAGAATTTAAACGCAGCTATTCATAGTCTGAAAGATTCTTGATGTTTTGTATTTCTAATCACCCACATACAGCCCAAATGATGTAGTAGGGAGAAAGGTCAGCTAATATACACAGGCCTGGTCTACACTGGGGGGGGATTGATCTAAGTTACGCAACTTCAGCTATGTGAATAACGTAGCTGAAGTCAACATACTTAAATCGACTTACCATGGTGTCTTCAACTGCTACCGCTCCCCCGTCAACACTGCCTGCGCCTCTCACCGAGCTAGAGTACAGGAGTCGACGGGACAGCGCTCGGGGGTCGATTTATCGCGTCTAGACTAGAAGCGATAAATCGATCCCTGCTGGATCGATCGCTGCCCGCCAATCTGGCTAGTAGTGTAGACATACCCACAGACATGTTTTGGCTTTGGCAATTGCTGTGTGTTCTCACTACAACTATAGTATTTATAGCACAACTACAGTAATACAGTCCTACATTAAATATAGTAAAATTATTCATTTTATCTTAAATATTACATGTTTGATAGTATATTATATTTTTGTTATAATGAAATAAAACCATCATATTTTATTAAATTAGTATAGGGCCTGGGCCAAATTAGAAGGTATAAGAGGGCATAACTCCATTAACAGAAGTGAAGTTCTGTCTACTTATACAAGAGCTGATTTTGGCCCATAGTTTATATACCATCTCTAGTTTTGACAGTATTACTATATAGCTCTCATAATTTTATATGAACACTGTGTCCTACCAGTTCATAGGTGTTATTTATGGTAACTAGTATTTTCAGCTGGATAGACACAATTTTTCTCCAGTATTATTCATGTAATGTAAAAGGGGGTGGGGGCTCTATCTTTTCCTTCAGGAAATTTTACCCTTGCCCCACTCCCTTCCCCAAGGCCCCACCCCTTCTCTGAGGTCCCGTCCCCACTCACTCCATCCCCCCTCCCTCCCTCCCTCACTGTCTCCAACCCTTGCTCAATAGCTCATTTTCACCGGGCTGGGGCAGGGGATTGGGATGCAGGACAGCTCCGGCTGGGGGTGTGGGCTCTGAGGTGGGGCCAGGGATGAGGAGTTTGGGGTGCAGGAGGGAGCTCCGGGCTGGGGCTGAGGGGTTCGGCATGTGGGAGGGGGCCCAGGGCTGGGGCAGGGAGTTGGGGTGTGGGAGGGGGTGAGGGTTCCGGCTGGGGGTGTAGGCTCTGGGGTGGGGCTGGGGATGAGGGCTTTGGGGTGAGGGAGGGTTCAGATTGTGGGAGAGGGCTCCGGGCTGGGGCAAGGGGTTGGGGTGCGGGAGGGGGTGCAGGGTGCGGGCTCCGGGAGGGAGTTTCAGTGCGGGAGGGGGCTCAGGGCTGGGAGAGGGGCTTGAGGTGTGGGAGGGAGTGAGGAGTGCCAGCTCTGGGAGGAAGTTAGGCTGAGGGAGGGGGCTCAGGGCTGGGGCCTGGGTTTAGGGTGCGGGAGGCGGTTCAGGGTGCGGGCTCCGGGCAATGCTTACCTCAGGGAACTCCTGGGAAGCTGCCAGCATGTCCGGATCTTAGGTGGAGGGACCTGGGGGCTCTGTGCACTGCCCCCACCTGGAGGCGCTGCCCCTGCAGCTCTCATTGACCATGGTTCCTCGCCAATGAGACCTGTGGAGTCAGTGCTCGGGGCAGGGGCAGCGCGCAGAGTCCCCGTGGCTGCCTCTATGCCTAGGAGCCAGACATGCTGGCAGCTTCCCAGGAGCCGTGTGGAGCCAGGTAGGGAGCCTGCCAGCCCCACAGTAACTGGACTTTTAACGGCCCGGTCAGCAGTGCTGACTGGAGCTGCTAAGGTTCCTTTTCGAGTGGGTGTTTCGGTCAAAAACCAGACACCTGGCAACCCTACTTTTAGATATTCCCACTTCTGGAAGGAGCAAGAGGAGTACAATATTTCTTGTAATTGTTTTACACCATGTGTTAGTAAACTCACCCAAGAGGAAATTGCCTGTTCAAAATCTCAGATAGGCTTCTGGCAAGCATATCCGTGTTGTGAGAGTCACATAATGTATGCTTTTATTTTGCATCAGCGTGACTTGGCGCCTGAACCTGCAAACGCTTCTGGGCATAGTGCTTTCTAAACTGAAGAGTTAATGGGATGAGTCACAAGAAAAAGCAGATTACATTCAACAGTGAGCCCAGATCTTCAGAGATAATTAGGTGCCCAGCTCTCATTGATTTCAATGGGGTTTAGGTGCCTAAATACCTTTGAGGATCTGGGCCTTTGCTTTCAGCTTCATGCCTTGTAGCCCAACCCAAAGTGTGTGATAAGCACTCAAAAGGCAATGCTTGACACATGTACTGAGCTTATTCCTTTAGGAATTCACTAAGCCACTGTGATTTACTAAAGCCAAAACATTCACAGTGACTTACCTCCATTCTCACTACAGACCACAAAATGTTGCAACCCATACTGAATAATTTTGTAATCCATAACAATCAGGTTTATCTTATTGCTCATCTATACAAGCCAGTGTTCGGAGCCATCAAACAATGAAAACACTAAAATGATATTGGAGCAGAGTCTCTGTAAGCCTATGTTCCTCCTCAAGGTAATCAACACTGTATTACTGCCATCTATCATACAGTGCCATAAGGAGCTTTCTCATTAGATCCTATGGCCATTTATTATTTTTAATTAATATTAAACAGGAGTAACCCTAACTTGTCCTTCTGCACAAACATAAATATGCTTAAAACAATGATATTCCCGGTAAGGAAGCTGATCAGCATATTTCCAGGTTAGAAAATTAATAGAGAGTCCATAACATTCTCTGGAATCAGAATAAGACACTGCAAATTAACAAAAGAATGCTTAAAATAACCATCCCCATATCTGGGATTAGATTTAACAAACCAGAACAAAAGCAAAAGAAAACATACGGTACGCTGTTGCTGGCTTTCACTGAAAAGTGCAAAGCCATTTCTGCCACTCTCAGGTTCCTGCTGGGTGGGATAATGCAAAGTAATGCAGACACCAAGCAGCAACTTGCAGATGCAGCAGGAATGGCTTCACACTCCTCTGCGAGAATAATTGTATGGACTAAATCCTAAGACTGCTTTCTTTCCCCTTGGAAAAGGAAAATCAATATCATGCTTGCCAACATGTGAACGCAAATCACAAAACTCCAGACATTAGTCTTAAGAGGGAGGGGTGGTTGTGGCAGCAATCGTATTTATGTTGCCAGCCTTCTACAATCCATACCTGACTCGCAGTTGGTTAAAATACGTTAGATGTGGGACCAGTGTTGAACTTTTCTGCACCTTTGAAGAAAATTGCAAAGGGGGTTATTGAATTATGACACCTAAAAAACAGAGCTATCAAGCAAAATTCTTCTAACCCTTCTTCTGCCATTTTGTAAGAAAAACAACAGAGAGAAGGAGAAGACAAAAGTGCTTTGCTGGAGATTCCACTAGCTGAGATCTAGTCCCTAGTATCAACATGTAGTTGATTAGTATCTGACTTCAAAAGGTATTAAAATCGAATTTAGTAATATCACCAGCATCGATTCTGGCAAGATTTCTGGAGGCCAATGGTACCTCACAGACTACCTTCAGTGATGTGCCATTGTAGCAGCACTGATTTCAACAAGATTACACTAACATAAAACTGTAGTAGGCCTGTGCTTAAAATTTCTGTAGAAAGAAAGAAGTCCATATGAAAGGCAGGATGGAAGGATGCCATTTTATCTCCTTCTCCTCAGTCCTTATTCTCTCTGAGAGCTCCTTCCCTAGGGACCTCCTATGGTGGAAAAAGTCCTATTGTGGACAAGGAATGACATTTTCAAAAGTACTTAAGGCCCACAAAGGTAATTAGGCACCTATCTTCCATTGAATCTGGGACTTATGCTCCTAAATCAGGTAGGGACTTTTGAAAGTTTTACCCAAGGCCCAGATGCTGGGATGGGATGATGCTAAATAAGCTACATATGAATCAACAGTGTAATACTGTTGGGGGGGGGAAAAAGCAAACAATTCTGGGATGTATTAGCAGGAGTGTTGCAAGCAAGACTCGAGAAGTAATTCTTTTGCTCTACTCTGTGCTGATTAGTCTTAGCTGGAGTATTGTGTTCAGTTCTGGGTGCAACATTTCAGGAAAGATGTGGGACAAATTAGAGAAAGTCCAGAGAAGAGCAACAAAAATGATTAAAGGTCTAGAATACATGACATAGGAGGGAGGATTGAAAAAAATGGGTTTGTTTAGGCTAGAGAAGACTGAGAGGGGACATGATAACAGTTTTCAAGTACATAAAAGGTTGTTACGAGGAGGAGGGAGAAAAATTATTCTTAACCTCTGAGGATAGGACAAGAAGCAATGGGCTTAAATTGCAGCCAGGGCAGTTTAGGTTGGACATTAGGAAAAACTTCCTAACTGTCAGGGTGGTTAAGCACTGGAATAAATTGCCTAGGGATGTTGTGGAATCTCCATCATTGGAGATTTTTAAGAGCAGGTTAGACAAACACCTGTCAGGGATGGTCTAGGTAATACTTAGTCCTGCCATGGGTGCAGGGACCGGGACTAGATGACCTCTTGAGGTCCCTCCCAGTCCTACGATTCTATGATTCTGTGATTTATGACAATGTATCAGGCTCACTTCATGCACACAACTGAATACAAATTAAATCTGAACAGGAGGAAAGCAAGTAGAAAAGCAGTTTTCTCTCTGAACTCTCCCCACTCTTGTGCCTGTGTAGCCCCTAGCCCTGACTACACAAGCGAACTGCATCACTGTGACCTCCCTGCACTTGTGCAGTTAAACTGGTGCAAGTGGAAACAATGCAGCACATCCACACAAGGCATCTGGTTTCAGACACACCAATGCAGCAGGTTCACCCTGCTATAGTAGTATTGTAGGCACCTGTCCCACAGTTCACAGCACAGCTCCTGGATGGTCTGTGGAATAAGTGTCTTAATGAGATGCTGACTCCTCTGTGGTCTGCATCTCATTAAGACTTTTATTCCACACACCACAGAGCCAATCTCCCTTCCTCCATATGTCTTAGGGTGACCTCACTGAAGAGTTAAGTTAGCTTATCAGCACCTGGCTCTGAGCACCCAGGTTAGCCTAACCTAGGGGTTAGCAGCCACATTGCAAAGCCCCTTCTGAGTTACTATGTCCTCACTGGCGCTGTGCTCTACCAAGTGTGCCGCGAGGACTTCTGAGGGACATATCACATGGTTTTTTTGTGCTGCATTCAACTGAGCTGCTCTGTGATTCTTTCCCAAAGAATTGTGGAAGGACTTGTCTGTTCTGCTGTGCACAGGGAGAGGGAGGAATTGTGGGGTACTGGAGGACTTTGAGCACTTTCAAGTAGTTTAGCCTGCACCCTCATTGCAAAGTGGGTAGGTTACCAGCCTGACTGAAAGTAGAATTTGGGCTCTAGCATATACTCCCAGCCAGGCCAGCTAGCCTGGCTTGAAAGCACCAAAGTCAGGTGAAAAGGTTGTGTGTGTGGACAAGAGGGCAGTTAGGGGCAACACCTGAGTAAGAGCCCAAGCTAACTCTACCCTGAAGACACCCTTCAAGTGCCTAGGACCTGAGCCTGGTAGTGTGCACTGCCCCATGTCTGCATTCCCAGTTTAAGGCATTTATCCTGTGAACTGCATTAAGTTCTCGGAAGCTCCATGGGGACTGAGGGAAGCTGCCTCCTCTGCTCCCCACTACATGCTGCTTGGCACTCTAGCCCTGCCATGCCTTCCCCCATGTCCCCTGGTATACTCCCTTCCTACTGGCTTGCAGAAGTCAATTCCTGTGCACTTTCTGAGGTATGCAGGAATGGTGCCCTACATTTTCAGACCTTGGGTTGGGGGAGAAGGCACCCCAAGATGCTACTCCTGCAAATTTGCAGAAGTTCCCAGAATGGAGGCTCATTCCTGCATGCCCCCTGATGTCCATGAGAACAGGAAATCAATCTTTCATGCCTCCAAGAGTGTTCAAGTATAGATCTCAGCACCTCAGGTAATGAGAGGGGTAGTGGGTGGCAGTAGCAGAGGAAATGCCACAGCTGTTTGTTCTCACTGTCATTGCATGGTACATAGTGACAGGATGTAGGGTGTAACCATGGAGAGTTTTGCAAGTGCAATTGTAACAGCAACAGCAGCTCTTGGACATTGTTGTGAGCACTCCTGCACTTGGGGACACAGGCTGAATTACGAACATGACAGGTGTTTGCAGCACCAAAATCCTCCAGTGTAGTTACAGCTGTGAATGACCATTTTACATCTCATCTTAAAGCTATAGCCTTCTTCTATTTCTCTTACAAATGCCTTTCTCTGAGAAGTAGTCTGTGTTGCTGTGTAATAAAAACCCTATGCACCTACACCCTCGCTTAGGTTTATTCAGTTTTCATTATACACAAACTTTGCTTGCCTCTTATTTTTAGTTCCATTCCAGCATTTCCTTAATCACAGTTAAAAATCAAAGTGGTAGCAGGGACTCAGATGGTGCTTGCCTGGATGGAATCCTCCTTTTCAGACTCATTTTTGCTTCCTGGCATCCCACAGATTTCTCCCTAGATGTGTCCTGACCTGCATAGCTTTCTTCAAAAAGTAGCACTGAAATTTCAAAATTAGAAGCAACCTTATGTTTATTAAAGGATAACCTGCTGAGCATCTCAGGAGCACATCTGCTCCCAACTGCTCTTTATTTCTCTCATCATGCTGTGTGTATTGCGTGCCTAGGATGAGCTTTATTAAAGAGCCTATGCTGCAGCTATGTCTGTAGATTCATGTTCAGACCCAAAGACAGGTCAGCAGTGACTCCTAATTTTTTTTAAACATTATTTGCTACTGTAGGCCTCAATTTTGTCACCTTTCCTCATGTTCAGTAGTGCCTTACTCCACTAGTAGTCCCATTGAAATCAACAGGAGAAAATGTAGAGTAAGGCACTACTTAAAGAGAATGGGAGCGTGGGGAAGAGGTGAAGGAGTCAGGCATTAGTCTAAGTTGATTTGTTTAAACCAACCTCCTTTGTTCTGACTGCAACCAAAAGTCTGTCTACACTAAGCACATTCTGAATAATTGTGCCCATGGGTAACAGGTGAAGCTTCCCCTTGGGGGAGGCTAGCCCCCTGCTCATCTCTTCTGGCCAAGGCCCCCTCCCCCGAGCTCTGCCAGGGTGGGAGGCTGAGAGCTTGCTTGGGTTTGAGCCCTCAACCTCGGCTGGGACCCCAGTGGCTCTGCCCTAGCTGGAGCACTGAGCCCAGAGCTTCTCCTCCGTTCTGCCGCAGCTCCGCCCCCGTTCCGCCTGCACTCCACCTCTTCCTCCCAGTGGCCCTGGCCAGGATGGGGCGGGGGAGGCTTGAGAGCTCGGTCGGTCAGGGCCACGGGGGGACGGACGACACACTGATATAAATTAGAGGCAGTCTTCTGACCTATGGGGTGCATGTGAATAGCTTGCATTTGGCCCTCCTCCAAATTTTTAGCCACTTCCCTAGAAATCATTTATTGAAGTGCTGTATCTAGTATAAAGAAGCCGCCCTGACGCTGGGAATTAACAGCTGATACTTTTAAAGAAACCCCAATTTCTAATTCCACATTTTGAACTCTGTATGTAATCTGATCCATGGCTTTATCCAGTATGCTATCTTCCTTCCCCAGCAGGTTATGAAGTTCTCCCGCTAAACCATTTATAAACTAGTTTTTCACAAAGGATTCTCCCATGTCTTGCCATTGGGCATATGCCCTCTCTGCATTGCCAGTTCCAAATTTGCCACACCACGTTCTGCTTCACTCAAGTAGGCTGACCAGATGTCCCGATTTTATAGGGACAGTCCCGATTTTGGGGGCCTTTTCTTATGTAGGCGCCTATTACCCGCCACCCCCTGTCACACTTGCTATCTGGTCACCCTACACTCAAGCCATCTTCCGGACGGGGCGGCACAGGGAAAGCCCTATTGAACAATCTCCTTAATGAACAAAAATAACTATCTAGAGATTTCCATTCTTGCCTCCTCCTGGCTTGCCATTCCTTCTGGTATTTCAAGAGGGCTAAGCCCCCCTCATAGCTGTCATATAAGTGTTTGCATAACTGTCTATAAAGACGCACAACCTGCACCGGGAAGTAATGCTTTGGCATCACCATCCAAGCACATTGCTAGGTACTGGGCTGCTTTCTCATCAGTCCACTCATTCACACAGCGCAACAGTTGTAGTATTACGCTTATAGAATCACAGAGGTTTATTGGGACACTGCAATTACCAGCTCCAGAACACACAGGCAGGACTGATCTTCCTGCTAACTCCCCAGGTCAGATCCACAACTTAACACTAAGATAAGGATATAACACCATCTACTGGTGGAGGGGCTGTCTACAGTGAACATTACATGATTTTAAATTTTTCTCCACTTATTTCCTTTCTATAAAAACTAGCACTATGGTGCAGTGACAGATTACAGCCTATAAGGCTCAAGGGGTTATTCCCCCCAGTGTATTGTCAGTACTACAGGCTGTGACTGCCTCACTTTCAGGGGGAATATTTGTAATAGAGTGCTCTAAACTTGTTTGGTCCCTCAGTGAAGGGAGTGGGGTTTCCATAACTACCAAGAAAGTGAACCTTCTTCCCACAAACTCTCTTGGTCTGACTACTGCTATTAGGCCTCATGCTCCCCTTCACTAGGAGATATAGGGGGAGAAAAATGGGGTAGAAAAGCCCCCAAACCATGGAAAGTAGGAGCAGCAACTCCACTGTTAGCCTCCCTGCTCCCATGTCCAGAGACACAAAGGCCTCACCATTCTAGCTCTGTGGCTTTTGAGGGAATGAGCTGGGGCTAAGATAGAGGGCAGCCACACATTGGGGGTGGTCTCCCAGCTAACTGGCATCATTTGCCAAATGGAAACCAACTCTGTAGTTATTGCTGGCATCAGGGAGTAAAGAGGAACACACAGACCCTCCACAGGGATCTGCAGGTTTGTCCTTCCGTTCCCCTGGGATCCTGGCATCCCCTATGTAAACCCTTCACACTTACACCTAGGTTTACACGACATACCCGTAGCCCCTTCCATTATTACCACCAGATCCTTTCCTTCTTTGAGGGCAGAATCAGGCAGAAACTCAATGGGTTGGATTCTGCTCTTAGTTTACACTAGTGTCAATCCAGAGTAACTCCACCAAAGTCGCTCCACTTTTATACCTGTGTGACTGACAGCAGCAACTGGCCCAGTAAGTTTTAACTTGTGGAGTTTTCTACTGGATTTTTAACTCCCTGAAGGTTTATCCCCAGCAGGGAAAGTAGAGTTGCCAGACGTCCCTAATGCTAGGTTCCGGCTCACAGTGTCACTTCTCAGAGTTCACTATTGACCTTCAAAAGGGTTCTCTTACGCCCTCATGAACTATCTTCCTCAAACGACATACAATACACAGTCCTTATGTAGCACTCCACAGAGACAACACAGTATCAATGTATATTTTATATGTGCAGTCCTGCACAAATTTCACCCGCCATGGTGTGGGACAATAGTTTTCAATTAATTAAAATGGCTCCCTGAAAAAGAGACATCTTCTGAATACAAGGTATTGTACATTATTTAAAACTGTTGCTGTTTAGAAATGAATGCTACTCTTAAATATTTAAACATCTAACAAAAGAAAGTCTTTAAAATACATTTTTTGTGTATACTTCTGAGTTTCTTAGACACCTACTGAAGTTAAATCCCCAAAGTCTCATATCTAAGAGCCAGACTGCAGTATCTGAATTTTCACCCATTTGTTTCTGCCAGATTTTAAAAGTATTGCAGTCTGTAGAGACAGGCCTTAGATGCAAAGTGTGGTACTGGATCCAGATCCTAAATTTCAGGGGGAAATTCTGATCCAGAATTTTGGTTCAACCCATGACAGAATTGCAGAGTTCAGCTCTAGATCCAAAGGTGAGTGTTCCAATCCAGATTTTGGCTCAGGCCCAGACACAAGGCTTGATTATCTTGTCAGTTGTATTCATGCAACTCCTATTCACTTCAAATTCCTTCCCCCACTACACACACACACACACACACACACACACAATATGGACTTGTTCTTACCACTTATATAGCTCTTGTCATTCAAAGATCTCAAAATGCAGGTCACAGGAGACCAAGTATCAATATGCCCATTTTACAGATGGGGGAAACTGAGATAGAGAAAAATTAAGTAACTTGCCCAAGATCACACAGTGAGTTAGTGGCAGAAATAGAATCCACATCAACTGACCCTCAGACCTGTATCCTGTCCATTGGCCTATGCTGCTTCCCTTTCACTGAGCAAAGCTACATAGGTTCCAAAAGACTGAACCAACACAAGTGCTTCAGCAACATTTTATCTTGATGGGGTAAGCAATGAAACGCTTCTTATATTGAATCAGCATCCCGGATAGTATCTAAGAACTGCTAATGTCATCAGACACTATACTTTGCACACAATTTCAGATTAATTTTCTTGCATAATGAGGGGCACAGCTGATCCTGTCTTAAACCATCAGCTGAGCCCTTAATGGAAGCAATCAAAACAATCTTATCCTTATGGCACAATATCAGGAGAAAGTTCACATAGAAATACCTTTGGCAATTATACCGTTAACTGTAAAATACAGTTTCTCTTGCTGCAGAAATGGTGTCGAAAATAAATGTGTAATGCAGCAGTATTCGGCGGAAGAGTCAGTGAACATAGTAACCATGACTCCCAGAACACTTGCGGTGTGACAGCCTGACATTGCATTTTGACATGTGCACCTTTGCATCACAGCAGCATATGATGACTGGAGGAGTGCGTGGCCATCCCTCCCCATTAAGCTCAGCGGGAGGCCACGCCCCCTCACTCTCGGGTCCCTCTCTAGGCAAAGATTGTTGGGGGATTAGTAGTTTCTAAGGCCCTGGCCCTCTAGCCAGGGCCAAGCGGCAGGTAGTCTAGGGCCCTGACCTCAGGCAGACCAGAGCAACAGTCTATGGGCTTAGGCCATCAGGCACGGCAAAGTGACAAGCAATCTAGGGGCTCAGGCCCTCAGGCAAGGCAGAGCGATAAGCAGTCTAGGGCTTATGCCTCAGGCAGGGCAGAGCACCAAACAGTCTGTCCTAGCTCTGGCATATGGAAGACAAACTCAAGCCTCCTGGCCTATGGTGGGGAGGCTGCCACCCCAGGGGTGGGGTTGGCAGCAGTCGGTAGGGAGACCCAGGTCCACCTTACTCCATCGGGTCCCAGCCCAGGGCCCTAACAGTGGTGGAGGGCTCTGCCACTGGGTCAGCAGGGATCCCACCACAAGACGCTGACCAGGGTTCAGACACCAACACAACTAACACAACCCAACCTGGGCTACTTCCTACACTCCCCTCACAGTGTATCTGTAGCTCCTGTCCTCCATCTCCCCGGGGTACACTGCTAATTGCAGTCCTAGAAGCTCCTCAGCGTCCCTGAGGGCAGGCAGCTAAGGCAAGTCCTCAGCACTGCAGGGATCCTCTTTGGGCTCCAGCCCCAGCAGTGGGCGGGAGACGTGTGTCTCCTCCGGCGGCTCCAGCCCAACGGAGCTACAGCACCCACCTTTTATACTTCCTGTCCCAACCCTCTGCTTCCGGCAGGGCGGGCCTGGGTATCCTGGCTCCGTCCACCAGGGGGTGGGTGGGTGTTCTTCACCATCAATCTCAGAAGGAGGCCATGCTCCTCACTACAATGACATTTTATTCCATGTTAATGGAACATCGTGACAGGATTATCTCATCCACATTGTTCCCTCTCCCTCCTGACACCTGAAAGGGAGGAAGTCAGTCTAATTAAGCAATCAATTTGCAGACACCTAGAAGATAATAAGGTGATAGGTGACAGTCAGTATGGATTTATTGAGAACAAATCATGTCAAACCAACCTAATAGCGTTCTTTGATAGGGTAACAAGCCTTATGGATAGGGGGAAAGCGGTAGACATGGTATATCTTTACTTTAGTATGGCTTTTGATACTGTCTTGCATGACCTTCTCATAAACAAACTAGGGAAATGCAACCTAGATGGAGTTACTATAAGGTGGGTGCATAACTGGTTGGAAAACCGTTCCCAAAGAGTAGTTATCAGTGGTTCACAGTCAAGCTGGAAGAGCATATCGAATGGGGTCCCGCAGAGATCAGTTCAGGTTCCGGTTGTGTTCAATGTCTTAATCAGTGATTTAGATAATGGCATAGAGAGTACACTTATAAAGTTTGTGGAGATACCAAGCTGGGAGAGGTTGCAAGTGCTTTAGAGGATAGGATTAAAATTCAAAATGATTGTGAGAAATTGGAAAAATGGTCTGAAGGAAATAGGATGAAATTCAGTAAGGACAAATGCAAAGTACTCCACTTAGGAAGAAACAATCAGTTGCACACATACGAAATGGGAAATGACTGCCTAGGAAGGAATACTGCGGAAAGGGATCTGGGGGTCATAGTGGATCACAAGCTAAATATGAGTCAGCAGTGTAACACTGTTGCAAAAAAGCAAACATCATTCTGGGACTTTAGCAGGAGTGTTGTAAGCAAGACATGACAAGTAATTCTTCTGCTCTACTCCGCACTGTTAGTCCTCAACTGGAGTATTGGGTATTCTTGGTGCTACATTTCAGGAAAGATGTGGACAAATTGTAGAAAGTCCAGAGAAGAGCAACAAAAATGATTGAAAGTCTAGAAAACATGACCTATAAGGGAAGATTGAAAAAATTGGGTTTGTTTAGTCTGGGGAAAAGAAGACTGAGAGGGAACATGATAACCTTTTATGTACTTGAAAACTGTTATTACAAGGAGGAAGGAGAAAAATTATTTTCCTTAACGTCTGAGGATAGGACAAGAAGCAATGGGCTTATATTACAGCGAGGGCTGTTTAGGTTGGACATTAGGAAAAACTTCCTAACTGTCAGGGTGGTTAAGCACTGGAATAAATTGCCTAGGGAGGTTGTGGAATCTCCATCATTGGAGATTTTAAAGAGCAGGTTAGACAAACACCTGTCAGGGATGGTCTAGATAATGCTTAGTCCTCCATGAGTGCAGGGGACTAGATTAGATGTCCTCTCAAGGTCCCTTCCAGTCCTATAATTCCTCCTGCCTGTTGGAGGCTCCTTTACTCTTTTGCAGTGGCTCTCCCATGGGCTTGTTCAGAGTGTCACAGTTTCAGGGTAACTGCACCTGTATTCCCCCTCTGTGGTCTCTCAAAGACACTTATTTAAGGTTTCAGGCTCCCAGTCTGTGTTGCCTCTAAGCTGGCCACCTAAGAGTCCATCAAGTGCCGTACACTTGATTAACAGAGCCGCGCATATCTGGTGACATGTATTCAGGTGCACCCCCGCCCCGCTGCTCTGCAGCCGCGCTGCTCCTGCCCTCTGCCTTGGAGCCCCTAGCCAACTGCTTCCTCCTGCTTGCTGTGCAGAGTGGAGGGGGGGGGGGTGGAACTGATGTCAGGGTGTCCCCCTCCCTCCGCCTCTCTCCCGACCATGTACCCCATCTCCGCAGAGTGGGGGATGGGGGACAGGGCTCTGGAGCATGACAGAGCCGCTGGCAGCTGCTGAGGTCTGAATAAGCCTTATGGTGAGTGCCACTGTGCTTAAAGAGACAGCGCATGGTCTCTCATAGACTTCCCCAGCAGCCAGCACACACACACACACACACAGTCTCTGTGTGTGTCTCTCACATACACACAGTCTGGCTCACACAAACATACACTGGCTCTCTCTCTCTCTCACACACACACACACACACAGAGTCTCTCTCTCACGCACACAGTCTCTTTCACACTCACCTTGTGTTATTGTTGTTGTTACTTCTTGGTACTTTCTGCAATGCACATATATTCTCTGTAATTTTATTCTTTCAAAGTGCTATTTTAGTTTTTTGACTGGTCTGTGCATTTTATTTCTCTCTTATGCTTAAATTTAATTCTTTCAGTCAGTAGTGAGTTCTAAAATGCCTAACCTGTCCTGGCTGGAGTAATTATCCCTATGGTAACTTTTTTAAAATATAGATTATATCTAGGTTTTTTGTTTCTACTGGTGGCGTACATCTGCACACTACCTCGATATTGGTGCACATAACAAAATTCATTCCGCACATGGATGGAAAAAATTAGAGGGACCTTGCTCCCAGTCATCACATCTCTTTGGCAGAGACCCACATGTCTCTCCCCACTGCCACACATTGTGATATACCCAGCAAGCCAGTCTGCCTAAAGGCCAGCCCTTCTGCTGTGCTTTTGGCCCAAGGGTTATGACCAGCGAGAGCCAGCAGTTACACATTACCATGGAGTTCTGTCTCAGCAGAGTGCATTTCATCAGGATTAATAATCATACAGAGAAAATATATACAAAACACTAGCAGGTCCTACAAGCTTAATAATAACCATACCAGAAATCTCCCATCAGTCTTCTGGGCCTTAGCAGGCCAAAGTCATTCCAAACCTTCAGCATGACTGAAGCCTCCCCTTGGGCAGAATGTCCTGTCTGTTTCTCGCTCAGACTGAAGGCCCTGAGTCTTTTTAAACTCAGCCTTTATATTCCAAGTTCTTTCTTTGCCCTTTGCCTCTTCTCCGGGACTACCCTACACCACTGTAGGCAAACCACCCTATGGGGTAGTACTACTCTGGTGCGGTTTACAATCTGTAGGACTGTAGTAGTCTAACCCCTTCCCCCCATGCTATTTATAGTTCCCGGAGGAGCTGTGGTAACCCTTCCCCCATGGAGTTGTACACAATCCCAAAGCGATACTTAAAACATTCATAAACTTAATACACTATGGTCCCCAAAGATACTGCATGTGGCTGCAGTATCTGTTACAGAGCGCTCTCTGTGCCGTTCCACGTGCATCAGTAGCGTGCCAAGGGCTGTTCAGATTTCCTCTCCATTCATTCTGCCAAGACCCAGGCAAAGTGAGAGGAGCGTTGATTAAACGTGCCAGACTCTCAAAGCTACACACAACTCGAGAGTTATAGCTTGAATACCAGTGAGTTATAGTAAGAAAAATCCCCATTTTCCTTCCAACCACATTAAAAATGTTGGGCATTACGGACCAAGTTCCACCTCAGATCTACACCCTCACCATCCCATGGAGATCAGGGGATGGCCCGGGTGCAACTGAGGACAGTCTAATAGGTTCTTAATGTGAATCCAAACAGGTACAGGATATGTGTTCACAGAAGTCTGCAAGAACTAGAAATTTTGTGCTGCTCCTTGGCTCATGCTTTGATCAGTTACAGTATCACACCCTTATTTATTAGATAACAGCATACAGTTGTGCAAAATCAGCCATATCACAAAGCAAACCAAGCAAAAATGTTTTTTAAAAGTTCCTGCTGAGCCCTCACAATGGACTGCTAATCAGAAATTACTATCGAAGCATAGACATATCCAAAATCGATGTGCTAACCCACCTCAAGTAGGCTGGCTAATTGGAACAAACATAGAGCAAGAGAGCTTCAATAGCTGTCAGATTGTCATTACAGGCTGGCAGGTACAGGTCCTGCTCTGTTGGAAAAGCTCTCTGAATCCAGGCAGCCAAATAATACGTAGAAATAGATTTCCAAGAAACCATGTTTAACACAAAAGACATCACCAAACAGAACTTGCTATCCTGTCAGATCTCATTTCCTAAGCATGAGGAGAATGTCATTTGTTCTTAAGAAACAAAAACCTCAAGATTTTAACTGATTAGTTGCATTATCACAGGAGGAAATGAATTTGCATAATCTGACATTTCAGCCTTTGCAACCTATGTGTCACCTTGCTGCCTATCATCATAAAATGTGTCATAATGCAAAATACCATCATAAAAAAATCCATTCAAGAGTCAAAACATAGGGAAAAGATGACTTCCTCCCCTAAAGTGCCTGAAGAGAGATGCGGAGCTGGTAAGTCACCCAAGTAATACTTCTCTCTCAGGTAACAAAGGACACTAGATCCTCTAAATACATCTGCCACAGGCAGTGCTTAATTTGTAATAAAAAGGGTGCTGGAGAGAAAAGTTGGATTTGTGTGTCCCCCTCCCTTTTTTTTTCTTTTAGATGTGTGGAAAGGCCTGAAAATGTTCTGACTTTAATTTTTTTAATTAAAAAAAACAGGTCTCTCCTACTTTGGAGGACTCAGTGGATGACTGGAAAGAATGGGACTATGACTCCAGAAGTACTAAGAGAAGTTATTTTTATTCAAACTGATTAAAACACTCAAATTTTGGTTTTTGCTAACACTTGGGAGAAAAGCTCACAGTGAAGATTTTATCTCTCTCTCGTCAAGAAACAGGTAGAAGAGGACACAGTACATATCTCTGAGTCCTCCAAGAAGATCATCAGCAAAAACAGGGAAGACAAGATGTGACATTACTGATATTTTCTAATGTAAAACAAAAAAGCATGGACAGAAAATCCTCCAAACCCCAAAACTTTTAGCTTTTTTCATGAATCATACAAAGTAAAAAGAGCACAAATACAGTGCTGCATATTTAACTTTGCAGGCTACCTAGCAGATCTTTCACATAGCTAGAGGGACCAATAAAGGCCAGAACCTGCTCTCACTGAAGCCAATGGTACAAATTCCATAAACTTCACTGGGAGACGAATCAGATCCTAAATAGAAACACAAATAAATTGTTGCCAACTCTCATTATTTTATTGCAAGTTTTGTGATATTTGGCATTTTCCTTAAAGCCACAGCTCCTGGCATTGTGATTATGTGAGAAACTCCGCTTTCATTTTTTAAAATAGTAAGTTTTCTAGCTCTCCGATGCTAGAAAACTTACTAAAAAGCTTGAAAATGTGACCACTTTAAAGGCTAAAAAAAACCAACACCCCAATGTAGTATTTTTAAAATCTCATGCTTTGTAAACCAAACTCATGATTTTTGGGGCCTGACCCAATGACGTTTGAAACTACAAATGCCTACAAGGTAAAGTAACAGCTTTGCATGATAAAAGTGATTCATGTTCAAGATCAGCACAAGGGTTTACTGTTCTATGAGTGCTCCATGGAGTTCAGTGTGATACGTCAGCCTCTTTCCGCACAGAGGAGTTCCTTTCAATGCATTCTCCAAACAGAACATAGGGGAAGGCCATTAGTTCCCAGTTATGCTTATTCATTGAAATAGGCTGAGTTCTGTGCAGTACATGATCAAAGCAAGAGACAGGAGGACATCCCATTTGGGACAACTGAATCATGCCTCATTCGTATTAAAAGGGAGACCTTCTTCTGAGAGAAAATCTAGGTTCTGAATTATTGCCAGCAAAGTCAGAATGAGTGACGAGACAGAGAGTGACTTTTAAAGTGAGAAACATTAGGAAAAAATGCTGCAATTATTGAACTGAAAAAAAAAATCATTTTGTTTCACCCAGACTAATTAATATTCTGTGCAGCTGGAGTAGCACTAAGAAATAGTCCGATTTCCCTTCCACTTCCAGCTTTGTTCGGCTATTTATAGCATCTCTGTTTCCAAGAGCACAGCAATTACATCCATTCTGCTGTGGCCTTTACATTTCAACAGAGCCCTGACGTAGGTGATTAGCCAAAACGGTGGTGCAAAGAAGTTTGTATCTTTTTGTTTTACTCAGACTTACTAATAGAATAGTGGGGGTTTAAAAGCGATGGGCCTATTTAAGTCAATACTTCCCCAGAATTAAACAGAAGCGACTATGCCTGATCAAAAGCCCAGCGAAGGCAGCATAGGCGTGCGCACGGGGTGTGCCGGGTGTGCCCAGGCACACCCTAATGCCCGCGGGCCGGATCCAGTCCCTCAAGGCTTTGGATCTGGCCCGCGGGATTTGCCCCCTGTGGTGCTGCAGGCCCCATGCTGCTCTCATAAGCGGCTGTTGCAGCACCACGTCCCTGGGGCCCCGGGGGAGGGGGGGGCAGAGGGCTCCATGCGTTGCTCCAGGCACCGCCCCCCGCAGCTCCCATTGGCCGGGAATGGGGAACCGCAGCCAATGGGAGCTTTGGGGAGGTACCTGGAGATGTGGCAAGGGCAGCGCGCGGAGCCCTGGGCCACCCCCTTCCCAGGGGCCATGCAGGGACGTGGTGAGCGGCGTGACATGGCGTGGGGCCAGGGCAGGCAGGCAGGCAGGGAGTGCGGCGCTGCAGGTAAGCAGCGCCGGGCTGGACCCCGAACCCCTCCTGCACCTCGCCCCCCAACTCCCTGCCCTGAGCCCCCTGCCTGCACCTCGCACCCCTCCTGCACCCCAACATCTTTCCCTGAGCCCCCTCCTGCACCCTGCACCCCCATGCACTCCAACTCTCTGCCCTGAGCCCCCGTCGCACCCCGCACCTCTCCTGTACCCCAACCCCCTGCCCTAAGCCCCCTGCCTGCACCTCACACCCCAACTCCCTGCCCTGAGCCCCCTCCTGCACTCCGCATCCCTCCTGCACCCCAACCCCCTGCCCTGAGCCCCCTCATACGCCCTGCATCCCTCCTCTGCCCCAATCCCTTGCCCTGAGCCCCTTCTTGCACACCACACCCCCTCCCACACCCCGCACTCCCTCCCACACCCCAACCTTATGATGTTTGCCTTTAAAAAAATAAATAAATAAAATTCCCTGTGTGCACACCCTAATGAAATGTGCTGCGCATGCCTATGGAAGGCAGTGAGAGTCCTACCATCAGACCCTTTATGAATAGTCCTAGTTGTTCCATGCTAGCAAATCTCACTGCTCCTAGCTGCAGAACATTGCCTATGGACAGGGAACTAACTCTGACAACATCAGTGCTGCTGCCAGCAGGGTAGGGCATGGCAGCCCCACCCTCCAGGCTCTTAGTCTCACTTCCTGGTCACAGGCACACCTGTCCCAAATTAGTTGCCCTTCCTGTTAGATCAGTTGAGGGGCATGTCTCCCAAACACTGTAGTCATGCTGGATGTTGAAGCACCTGGTGGGACTTTGAGCATTCAAAAGGTGCTTGGAAACAGTTTTTTTAAAAGGTTGTTTATTTAAAAGAAGACTGAAGTGAGTTTGGGGGTGCCAACCCCTCCAACAAGAGCTATGGGGGGGTTTCTCTAACCCTCCCCAAAGCATTACTGAAAAGGCTCTGTGAAGAAAGCTGAAAACAGCTAAGAGTTTATTTATTACATGAATTGTCGCGCACACACTATGCAATTTGCTCTGTACGCACGTTTCTCCTTCAGACACAAAAAGGTGCATATGCAATACGCGCAAATAAAGGTTTCCATGAGGACTTTTAACTTGTGTTTTTCCTGACTTTTGCATGCTTAAAACTGTAACCATAACAATACAGAATGTAAGAAGTTGACTGCAGGACTGTTTCATTTTTTTTAAAAACAGTAGAGACAATCACGTAGTCACTTTTGTTTATTTTCACAGGGCTGGGACCCCTGCAGAGCTGACAAACTCCATCAAGAGGTCTATGCAAGGTTATAAACTGCAGGTGGCTGACAGCACTCTATTCTCCACATACTGCTGTGTGAAAGACACAGAAAAAATATTCTGTCATTGAAAATATCTAATTGTACTGTCTATATGTATGTCAAGAAAAACACAACCCTCCGATCTCCAGCCTCCTTTCCCAACTATTAAAGCCTTTAAAAAAGTGCCATTCATCCTCTGCTGCTGCTTGGGATTTGCCTTCCTTTTAAAAAAGATGTGTTTGGTAAACCCCACCTATGCATATTGTAAGAGAAGATCATTCCCAAATGCACACATAGCAGTATAATGAGCAGTGTAAAGATAACCACGTTGTATGTAGAAGGTGTTCTCCACTGGATGCTGGTCTGACATCTGGCATCCAACCCTATCAACATTCCGCCCTCTTCAGCCACAACAGGCTTATAAAATTGTCTACTTCTTCCAGGAATTAATTATTGATTTGATATAGCTTCTAATGTTCAGCCCATTCAGCATTTTGCACTCTATTTACTTTGGAATTATATTGTTCTGCAGCTGGCAGATTAAGGAGGATCGTATGGTCAAATAGTTCTGAATATTATGCCAAATTATTCTTGCTCTCTTTCTCTCTCCCTCCTCCTTCCTCTACTGTGCCTCCCCCCCCCCCCATGTCCTTTCTGGATTGAAATTTGCTAGGAATGTACAGGTTGGGAGGATTTTTAATTTCACAATATACTGGGAAAATAAAAATGACTTGGTATAAAAACGAATATATTACATCTCAGCATCACATGAAACAATACCTTTTATCATGTAACTTTTCATGCCAACCTCTTTGCATGGAGTGCCCACCACCATCCTGGTTCGCCAAACTATCACCCCTCTGCATTTAAGTCCTTCCTAAACTATCACTCTTTCTGCATGATCACGCGGAATAAGCCAAAAATAAATCGAGTAACTGTCACATTATTTCTTCTTCTAGGTTTTTCCAATATGCTTTGTCTTCTCTCTGTCTGACTTTTACACCCCTGTATGCTTGGCATGTGTGCTTAACTCTAATGGAACTGATTGCACCTTAAAGTTAAGCATGTCTGGAAGTGTTTGCAGGATGAGGGCCTTAAACTGTAAGGTCTCTGAGGTAGGCACGGTCTTAATTTTTGTCTTGTATGGAGTGCTGAACATACTGACAAATCTTAAATTATACTAAGTTGGGAATACAGCATCATGGCTCTCATCATGCTGAAAGGAAAGAAGGTTTTAAAAGGCAAGTTTTGAGTTACAACTTTTTGACATGATGGGCCTGATCCTCAGCTGGCATCAATCAGCATAGCTCTGTGGAAGTCAATGGAATTACCCTGATTTACACCCACTGAGGAATTGGCCCTGTGTTGTTGTGACGGGTTGGACCCCCCTCTGAGATGCCACTGATGTGCTGGGTTTCCACTGATCCCGCCGGTCCTACCAGCCTGCATTGGGTTGCTGTGCCAGGCCCTCAAGCCCCTATCCAGCACACACCCAGGCCAGGCCACTCTCAGCTGCAGACACAGACTGAAACTAGCTCTGTGTAGGAGGATTCAGCTAGAGAAATGGCCAGAACTTCGGTGCAGACACCATCTGGAAGGTAACCCCCCCAAATAATATTGTCTTGTGCTGTATAGGAAGATCTGCACGGCGCAAGCTCATAAAAATCGCCCTCTCCCTCAATGTGGAGAGAGATATGCACAGCTTCTTACCCCCCCCGATATGAATTGCACAATCTGGGTTATGTTATAAACAAGAAATAAGTTTATTAACTACAAAAGGTAAATTTTAAGTGATTATAAGGGATAGCAAACAGAACAAAGCAGATTACTAAGCAAATTAAACAAAACACACAAACTAAGTTTAATACAATAAAGAAACAGGTTTCAAAATATAATTTCTCACCCTAAATGTTGTTTTTAGGCAATTTGCAGAGTTTCTGTGGCTTAGAGTTCCAGTTATTTCTCTTTACAAACTAGACACCTCTGTCTCAGTCTGGACTCAGCCCTTGCCTTTCCCTCAGCTCAGTTCCTTTGTCTCTTCAGGTACTTTCAGCAGTCTTTTTTCTTAGGCAGAAAGGCAATGGAGAAGAGTCCTCTTTGCCTTACTCCCCAGTCTTAAATAGAATTTACATAAAGTGGGAAGCCTTTGTTTCCAGTGGAAAAGTTCCAGCAGTGTCCAAGGTGGTACTTTGTACCAGGCAATATTATCACCTGACCTTGCAGTGTCAAAGCAAACATGAAACCAGGTTTATTCGCAATGTCCACAGGGAGGAACTCCCAGAAGATGGGAGATCCACATCTTCAAAGACTCATTGTTTTTTTCTAATGGCCCATCAAGGCTGATTGCTTACTGTCTGGTGGGCATCTCCAAGTATAACCACAGTTTTAATTTTTACATAGTCTATATTCCTAACTCCAGATACAGAAATGATACATGCATACAAAGTGGATAATCATATTCAGTAAATTATAACCTTTCCAATGATACCTTACATGAGCCATCTTGAATAAAATATATCATAGTTATGACATATTCATATCATAAGCATATTTCTACAAAGACTATGGAGCATCACGTCACAGTTGTGTAGCCAATAAGAATAGATTTCTCCTCATTTATTTTTTCTCTGTTGTTTCTGTAATTTTCCATTTAGGTATTTATATGGTCCCCATTACTATAGTATCAGAGCATCTCAAACACATTAATCAATGTACCCATGAGGTACAGCAGCACAATTATCTCAGTTTTAGAGACAAGAAACCAAGGCACAGATTAAATGAATTGCCCTAGGTTGAAGTGCAAGTTGGTTTAGTGCTAGGAATTGAACCCTGATCTCCTTAGTCTGAGTCCATTTCCTTAGATGGGAGAACTTCTTGCCTTCCACCCATCCTTTTCTATTTCTCTTTTCTCCACATATGCCTAAATGATGGAGAAATAATTATGAGAAGTCATTTTCCCTTAAGAACATAGCCACCGGTTTTGTATTAATGTTGGTTATCTTTTTTTATTACTCAATCCATTAAGGTGAATATTTTCTTCATGCTTTTCAAAAACATAATATTGTATGATCCATTTATTCAACTTACTCTTAAACAAGTATTTCCCCCCTTCAGTTACTGAGAAGAGGTGCTGTAAATCATTTAGTTGGAAAGGAAATAAAAGAGAGAGGCAGGGTCCAAAAGAAAAAAAAGGTACAAAAAGATCTGTTGCCCAACTTGAGCATGTTACAGCTTTAACCAGTATGCTGTTGCACATCTTAGATTGTGCTCTACACCAGTGGTTTTCAAACTGTTGGTCGCAACCCGGTACTGGGTCGGGAATGTAAGACACTGGGTTGCAGCGGCTCTGGTCAGCACTGCCGACCAGGCCGTTAAAAGTCCCGTCGGCGGTGCTGCCTGGCTAAGGCAGGCTAGTCCCTACCTGTTCCAACACCGTGCTGTGCCCCGGAAGCGGCCAGCAGCAGGTCTGGCTCCTAGGTGGGGGGGGCCACGGAGCCACAGACAGTCAATTTGGGCATTCCAGTCTATCTTGCCACCCAGGCAAGCTGAACTTAGTGATGGTTGTTGCTATACATCAAAGATCACAAAATATTCAAGTGCTCCTGACCCAAGAGACCATCACTTGCCCCAGGTCAATTTGTACCTTAGATCTCTCAACATAGTTTATTACAGGATTGGCTACAAGTGTTGTCTAACTAAAGATTTATTAACTAATAAAAAAAATGAGAGAGTTATTACAAGGTTAAAGCAGTCAACATATATACACAAATGAGTTACAGTCTATGGTTTTAAATAGTGACACAGTTGTATTAATCTGTCAGCTCTGAATGTTTTTAGGGCTAGCGCAGGGGATCTCTGCTTCTGTTTCATAGCTCCAGCTTGCTGAGAGTCCAAACAACAAAAGAAATGAAATATTGTCTTATCAGCTATTATTATTTCCTTCTTCCAGAATTCAGGCTAATGGGATGAGCCCTTTTGCACATAGCTTTTTCGTGGGTTTGAAGGGGCAATTAACAAAGTCTTTGTATTGTGATGTCCCACAATGGCCCATTTAGTTTTGATAGGCCTTCTTGATGGGCAAGAGATGATCCCTCCTGACTGGGCTCTCAGTTTCAGAGAAACTTTTTTATAGTCATAAAGCAAAAACTTAATTACCACCTTATAGCATGTGATAAAGATATTATAAGTGAGATTAACGCATGCAGCAACTTACAAGCATTTCATAAAGTCTAAACACTAAAACACATTGTTATAAATTCAGTCTTAACCATCTTAACCATACTAACTAACAAATGGTGAAACAGACATGAACCATACTCTTTGGAACCCCCCTTCAGTTAGTTGAAGGCTGCTATCAAATCCCCCCTCGCTCTTCTCTTCTACAGACTAAATAACCCCAGTTCCCTCAGCCTCTCCTCGTATGTCATGTGCCCAGCCCCCTAATAATTTTCATTGCTCTCCGCTGGAATCTCTCCAATTTGTCCACATCCCTTCTGTAGTGGGGGGGGGAGGACCAAAACTGGATGCAATACTCTAGATGTGGCCTCACCAGTGCCGAATAGAGGGGAATAATCACTTCCCTTGATCTGCTGGCAATGCTCCTACTAAAACAGCCCAATATGCCATTGGTTTTCTTGGCAACAAGGGCACACTGCTGACTCAAATCCAGCTTCTTGTCCACTGTAATCCCCAGGTCCTTTTCTGCAGAACTGCTACTTAGCCAGTCGGTCTCCAGCCTGTAGCGGTGCATGGGATTCTTCCTTCCTAAGTGCACTTGTCCTTGTTGAACCTCATCAGATTTCTTTTGCCCTAATCCTCCAATTTGTTTACGTCACTCTGGACCCTATCCCTACCCTCCAGCATATCTACCTCTCCCCCCAGTTTAGTGTCATCTGCGAACTTGCTGAGGGTGCAATTCATCCCATCATCCAGATCATTAATAAAGATGTTGAACAAAATCAGCCCCAGGACCGACCGCTGGGGCACTCCGCTTGATACCGGCTGCCATCTAGACATCAAGCCGTTGATCACTACCTGTTGAGCCCAACAATCTAGCCAGCTTTCTATCCACCTTATAGTCCATTCATCCAATCCATACTTCTTTAACTTGCTGGCAAGAATACTGTGGGAGACCGTATCAAAAGCTTTGCTAAAGTCAAGATATATCACATCCACCGCTTTCCCCATATCCACAGAGCCAGTTATCTCATCATAGAAGGCAAACAGGTTGGTCAGGCATGACTTGCCCTTGGTGAATCCATGTTGACTGTTCCTGATCACCTTCCGCTCCTCCAAGAGCTTCAGAATGGATTCCTTGAGGACCGGCTCCATGATTTTGCTGCGGACTGAAGTGAGGCTGTCTGGTCTGTAGTTCCCCGGGTTCTCTTTCTTCTCTTTTTTAAATATTGGCACTATATTTGCCTTTTTCCAATTGTCCGGGACCTCCCCTGATCGCCAGGAATTTTCAAAGATAATGGCCAATGGCTCTGCAATCACATCAGCCAACTCCCTCAGCACCCTTGGATGCATTAGATCTGCATTAGATGTAATAGGGTTCTATAGAAGTTACCTGAAAATCTTACAGAATTTAAAAGATAATGATATTCTTTGTGTAAGTTTCTTTTCACCATCCTAATATAATAGGGATGTAATTCTTTATTAAATTTTATAGGATGCTTAAAAACCTATAGAAAGATTACCACTGTCTACTAAATTATTTCTTCCTTATGGAAAAGTCCTATTTAACGCTATGGGACCTAGAGAGGATAGAAACATGAGGAGACATTGTGGTCCCATTGAGTTCAATGGCAAAACTCCTATCAACTGTAATGGGGCGAGTATTTCATCCATAAACTGTCCAACCTGCAACAAGCTAAATACACCTCTACCCCGCTATAATGCTACCCGATATAACATGAATTTGGATATAACGCGGTAAAGCAGCGGCTCCGGGGCGGCGGGGCTGTGCACTCTGGCGGATCAAAACAAGTTCGATATAACGCGGTTTCACCTATAACGCAGTAAGATTTTTTGGCTCCCGAGGACAGCATTATATCGAGGTAGAGGTGTACAAGTGTATTTTGGTAGGAGATTCAGTACTTGAAAACTCATATTTATTTGTATTACTGTAGCACCTAGGAGCCTAGTCATGGGCCAGGACCCCATTGTGCCTATGTAATGAAAAAGACCTCAGAGCAATAGTGCCCTACTAGTTAGCTATTTGCAGTGTAACATGGCAGTGAACAGTCAGTATGATTTGTGGTCTGCATCGGAGGCCTGATTTTGCTGTACCACTAAAATCAATGAGAGGTTTACCAGTGACTTTAGTGAGTACAGGATCAAGTTCCATAGAAGGAATCTTGTTACTAAACAAGAAAATGATGGCTGCACCTAACATATGGTGTACAGTTATGAGCCCTTTGATATCAGGAAGATATTGTCAAATAGGAGGGAATGTAAAGAAAGCAACAAAAAAGGGTCAGCAGCTGGAAGGAGTGAATGGTGAGGAAAGATTAAAAGAACAAAGTACATGTAGCTTGGCTAACTGAAGACTCAGGAAAATATGAAACCCCACAAACACTTAAAATGTGTAACCACCACTGAAAGAGGGGAAATTATTTGTTTTGCTCCAAATGTGTATAATTAGGCATAGTGCAGATTAAACTGACCAATGGAAAACTTACACTGAGGCTAGGTCTACACTACAGCGGGGTTCCGACCTAAGATACGCAACTTCAGCTACGTGAATACCGTAGCTGAAGTTGCGTATTTTAGGTCGGCTTACCTGGCGGTGAGGACGGGGGAAAGTCGACCGCTGCCGCCGACTCCGCGGCCGCCTCTTGCCGAGGTGGATTTCCGGAGTCGACGGCAGAGCGATCAGGGATCGATTTTACCGCGTCCTCACGAGACGCGGTAAGTCGATCCCCGATAGACCGATTGCTACCCGCCGGATCGGCGGGTAGTGAAGACATACCCTAACAGTGAAGTCCCATAGCACTCTCCCTAGGGAAATTCTTAGCAGCTCCATTATATAGGAGGTATGCAAAACAGAAGTGGATGAAAATGAATGGTGAATATGCATAGGTAACAATCTGTAGTGGCAGGGAGACATACTGGATGAGCTACCAAGGCTTTTCCGTGTCTGGTTATTATCCTATTGCTTTCTACTGTTTACCTCATGCTCTGTAGAACAGGATTTTTTACAGCCAACTTGCTGAGTGGTCTTTTTAAAGCAAGATGTCTGGAACTGGTTTTGAGCATGGTGATCACAAGATTTCCTTATTAAAAATTGTCCTTGATCAAGGAATGGCAGTTCTAAAGATAAGCAGCGTGTCCTCTGAAGGTTTGTAGCTCTGTCTCTGTAACTGTGATCAGATCCAGCTGAAAGGCAGAGTCTCTAAAGCTTATTGTTAGTAACTTGGCAGTAATTTGTGGTTTCTGATAGGTAAACAAAACTCTTGCAGTTGGCAGCCCTCTATCAGGGCTGTGAAAGTAAGTGCTTTAAAAAAACCAAAACACTGTTTTCAGATCAGCCAAGAAAACAGTACTGCACTTGTAGACCAATTCCCACTAGCTCTGAGGTATGGAAAAGCTGCTTAAGAGTACCCTTGGAATGTCAGGATACAGAAAAATAAGACTCTGGCTATAATTCTAAGGAAAGCTAATAGGAGTGGGTTGACTTCTCCAGAGGTGTCAGCCCACCACCATGAACAGTTTTTGTGGAGCTAGAACAAGATGAATGAGGGTATTATTGGATTTTAAAAATCTACAAAAGCCCTAAAAACTAGCTGAATTTGGTTGGAGCAACTTACAAAGGTGCTTGGCACTTTATATGCAGAGCAGCA
Organism: Terrapene triunguis; assembly: GCF_002925995.2. Lineage (NCBI taxonomy): Eukaryota > Metazoa > Chordata > Testudines > Emydidae > Terrapene > Terrapene triunguis. The sequence continues at coordinate 5,224,397 of NW_020664377.1, forward strand.
ACAAAATATTTCCATTTGATCACTTCATTTCAAGCTGACTGATAGAGAAGTTACTCTTGCTAGTAAAGTTTGTTAAAACAGATTTTATGGAAATTGCCTTGGACATCTAGGTCCAGTAAATTCCTTATAATCTGAGGAGATTTCCAGTGACCCTATAATTCCTCTGGTTTCCCTCTCCCTCTAAGTCCCAGCCTTCCTCTGGTGGCTAAGCTGTAAAGTCAGCTGAACATACACCCCACACCCCCACCCCAGTTTTTTTTTGTTCTAGTGGGAAAGGTTAAACAAATTTCACTGACATTTGAAACTGTGGAAAATGTTGATCAGCTGTACTGAGGGTGGACTGCTCAAAGACTGTTTATGATAATGGCACCTGTTAGCACTCATCTTCAACAGGCTAGAGACGCTACTACTGAGAGATGTAGGATAATTATTTCCTCCTAAGAGCAGTGGGGCTGGAACAATTTTTATAATGGGGATGCTAAAGGCAGAAACCATGTATTTGGGTTGTTATCACTACTTCAAGCCGGGGGTAGCACCCCCAGCAACCCTACCTCCAGCACCTATGCCTGGTGAACAGGCATTGCTGCTATATTATCCCTGGATCCTATTGTGCAAGAGAGAGAAGGGGTTGGATTGGACTCAGATGGCTGTGTACACCGTTCCCATTAGAGCTTCAGGCAGGTCTAATTCACTAACCTTTTAAGCAGAGGCGGCACTGGAAAGAATACATTTTCATACTCTAAAGAAAAAGGCTAGGTGCTCCCTTCAGTACATGTCCTCGAATGAAACTGATACACATGCATCAAGGGAAGAACAGATCCGGTGACCTGTGTTTCCTTCCATGCTGATCACTATTTACTGATTAAAAGCTGTTCCTTTCCCTCCATAATGGTGCACTGAGCTAAGTGATCATTAGAATGTCATTGCAGTATGTCAGTAAAGTAGAATGTATTACGTCTAAATACATCATAGATGCATATTCGCATCATGGGAGGGATATATTATTTATTATGACACAAAATTGTCATCTTACCCTTACAAACTTTCACTTACTACTACAAGCACATTTAAATGGGAGGGAGAGATAAAGTTGGTGTTACAAATGCTGTTTATGACATGGACTGTGTTACATGCTCTTAAGTTTAGGTGAGATACTTTCATAATACAATAGCTATACAGATGTTCTTCTTTCTTTACCTGAAAGATCATGGACTACATTCTCAACTAGAGAGCAGTTTGAGTTTTTTTCCTTTACACTACCCTTCCTTTGTCTGCAGGGCCGGCTCTGGCTTTCTGGCCGCCCCAAGCAAAAAAAAAAAAAACCCGCGGCCCGGCCCGGGCCGGGGGGCAGGGGGGCCCCCGCCCCCGCCGGTGTGCCCGGGCTGGCGGGGGGAGGGGAGGAAGCGGGGGGAGAGAGAGAAGGGGGGCAGCCAGGGCTTCAGCGGGGCGCTGCCACGCGGCCCGTCCTGCTGTGCCCCCTGCCGGGAGGGCTCCACACCACTCCGGTCAGCTGGGAGGGAAGGACGCGGGCTGCCCTGCCGGGCTTGCTGCAGGGCGCTCCCGTCCTCCGCACCACTGCCCCCTACAGGGCGGCCGGAGCAGAACAACAACAAACAAACAAAAAAAAAGCGGCTGTGCCACCCTAGGATTGGGCGGAATGCCGCCTCCTACAAGCTGCCGCCCCAAGCACCAGCTTGCTCGGCTGGTGCCTGGAGCTGGCCCTGTTTGTCTGGTATCACTTGACGTTATATCTAAATGTAGACCAAGGTTCGGTTTGTTTACCTGCCACGTCCGCAGGTTTGGCCGATCGCGGCTCCCACTGGCTGCAGTTCGCCGCAACAGGCCAATGGGGGCTGTGGGAAGAGGTGCGGGCCGAGGGATGTGCTGGCTGCTGCTTCTCGCAGTTCCCATTGGCCTGGAGCGGCAAACCATGGCCGTGATCGGCTGAACCTGCGGACGCGGCAGGTAAACAAACCGCCCGGCCTGCCAAGGGGCTTACCCTAGCGAGCCGCGTGCCGAAGGTTGCCGATCCCTGATGTAGACTGTAAGCTCCTCAAGGTGTGGACCATGTCTTATCTATGTTCTGTGAAGTGCACAGTACACTTCACATGCCTCTAGGGAAGCACCAGTCACAGTTCTATAGTCAAGACTGCATTGATTTTGTTTCCATTTAAATTGGAAATTCAATAATTTTATTATCTAAAAATATAGCATCGCTTTCCAAAATTATAGTGCTTACTCTGAGCGCAGAATGAATTTTCTGAAAAATCTACAAATACATGTCAGTTTGAGTTAAAATTAATTTTTAAAAATCTTGAAGACATAGGTCTTCAAATGACGGGGTATGCCTCTTTGTGGGTGGGGGGCACAACAAGGTTATCAGGGGTGCATGTGCTATAGGCCAGGATGGGTGAGTAGAGGCTGGTCCCAGGGTCCCTGCCTCCTCTGGAGCCTCCATTGCCCATCACTGTGTTGACACCCTTCTGCCTGTGGGCACCAGCTTTCCCCCCAATCCCCAGCTGTGCGCTGCTTGCACCGGGCACTCACCAGATAGTTTTCAAGCAGGTAGACACTGACTCAGCATCTTCCTGTGGGTCAGGCTGCAGGAAGTGACCTCATCTTCCAGGAGGGCATCCTGGGCACCCCCAGCTTTGAGGCCAGTCACAGCAAAGAGTGGGAGAATGGGGATCTGGGTATGGAGAAAATAGGCCAGCCAGGGGAAACTGGGGGAACAGGGCCTGGGTAGGAAGAACAGGGGGTGGGCACATGGTAGCAGCACTGGGGAGAAGTGGGGGCTGACAGGGAGGCAGGGGACTTCTGCTGCTGCCAATGGGACCCAGGCTGGGGGCTCCTGCCACAGAGAGGGGGCCTAGGCAGGGGGTTGCATCTGGTTGCCTGCTGAAGGGTCAGGCACTGGATTCCCCTTCCCCAGTGGCTCTGGCCTCCCATGCACCCTAGGGAGTTGAGAAGTGGCTCCTGTGCTAAGAACGACCCCTCGCCTAGAGTGAACCCATGGGGCCCAGGCACCCCCCACACACACACAGGCTCCTCTCCCTCTGCCCTAGTGACTGAGCCCTCTCCATAAGGGAGAGACCCTGGATCTCTCTAGTGATGTGGGGATTTCCCTCTCCACCCCTCATGGGTTTTGAACTTGGCACCATCTGGTTCCCCCCTTTCCCTTTGCCAAGAGGGGGGGGTGCATGGGACATGACACTCCAAAGAGGAGCACAGCAAAAAAGTTTGGAAACCTCTATTTCAAGATATTTGGGCATTTTATTGTCCTGAATGATCTCACTAACAGACTACCACACTCCCCACTGAAACTCTGAATCCACTGCATTGGCTACATTTGGAGAATATTGTTAGGATTAATGGTCATGTTATGCTGTGTTATCCTTTACAGCTGAAAGTTTCTTCTTCAGTAGAAGCTGATGAATAATGTTCTTCTACAGCAGGGGTCGGCAACGTTTGGCACGCGGCTCGCCAGGGTAAGCACTCTGGCGGGCCGGGCCAGTTTATTTACCTGCTGACGTGGCAGGTTCGGCCGATCGCGGCCCCCACTGGCCGTGGGTCGCCGTCCCGGGCCAATGGGAGTGGCGGGAAGCGGCGCGGGCGAGGGATGTGCTGGCCGCAGCTTCCCGCCGCCCCCATTGGCCCGGGACGGCGAACCGCGGCCAGTGGGGTCCGCGATCGGCTGAACCTGCCGCGTCAGCAGGTAAATAAACTGGGCCGGCCCGCCAGGGTGCTTACCCTGGCGAGCTGCTTGCCAAACGTTGCCGACCCCTGTTCTACAGAGACATTTACAAAGAACTGTCCTTTTTTAAAAATGGCTGCCATCTTTTATTGCTTTTAATGGGACAGAAGCCTCAGGCTTCCCTGTGGGAAGATAGCAGTCCTTTTTTCAAAGTAACCACTGCCTCCCCTTGGGAACAATGGGAGAGAAGCCAAGCAGCTTCCCTCAGGGAAGACAGTGGCCCCCTATGCTCTTAAGGTGTGTTTGTGTGTGCATGCAGAGAAATGTGGGGTTCAGGAGCTGCAGAGACTGGCCAGTATGGTCTGGCTGCTTTGCGCTACTTCAGAGTGAGGTAAAGCAGCCAGCGTGTAGTGGCAAATCTGACTCTAAAAGTAAAAACTTTTTTTTAAATGGTTTAACATTTCATATCTTCAATTCAGTAGAAATATCATATGGTAATATTCTCTGAGTGTCTTATTTAGTGTTCATGTATAGAACTCTTAATAATTTTAAAAAATTAGGATGGAGTTCAAGTTGAGAGTACATATTAGTAATTTAGGGTAAAAAATTACAGGGATGTTGCAGTTATCCCCCTTCTTCCTGGGTTCAATTCCCTGCCTTGACACAGACCTCTTGTGTCATCTTGGGCAAGTCACTTAGTCTCTCTGTGCTTCAGTTTCCCGTCTGTAAAGTGGGGATAACAGCATTCCTGTACCTCAAAGAGGTGTTGTGAGGATAAATACACTAAAGATCATGGGGGTATTCAGATATTGTGATAATGGGGGCCCTATAAGTATCTAAGAAACAGGCACACCAGAGTTAAGACTACTTTACAAAAAACCCTAAACACATTAAAGGACACAAACAATCCCTAACGCTGCCCTGAGGTGATGACGCCATGAATGGAAAAAATGAAAACATCGGAGGTCTCCTTTCAAAATTGTTTTTATCTAATTTGGGACTACAAACACACATATGCACCAGTCATAACAATGTGGTTATTTTATGCTGTTGCTACAAGGCGGTGTTAAGGTTGTTAACTGTGCATTATCATACTGAAAATTTTGGATTTTTTTAATGGTTACATTCATCTCTGAATTTCCTGGGTTTATAATGTTTGGTTTAGGAATAATTACAACAGCCCTATAATGTATTTTACTTAAAGTACAATATGTACCCTCAACCTTAACTCCCTAGAACTTTAAAGTAATGATCAACGTCTCTACAATTTTCAATGATGTTACTATATTGCCTTCGGAGATTACTCTGGAATATTGTAGGTTTATTACATATTTTTAAATTAGGGAAAGTTTGGGTTGGGCATGTTGACTGACTTTTTTTATCTCTACTATCAAGTGGGATAATAAATATTCCCCAGAAAGGAGAAGGTAAGACCCTCTTAACATTACAGCCAAAGGAAAGCAGCTGTGGATCTAAAAAATAATCTGTTCTCACTTTTAAAGGACACTGCTTGAATTTGTAGGTTCATAATTTGACCTAGTTCAGGTGTGTCCTCCAGAGTCTTTTTTTAATCTACCATTTAATCATATTAAGAATGCCTGTTCTTTAAAACCAGTTTTGTAGAACCTACAAAGACAGACTGTGTTGGTTCTGCTGTAGCAGTTAATTGATAGACCTGTGCAGACCTCCTTAATAGTAGGAAACATGCAATGATTGAGAAATGACCTCTTCTAGAGCGTGAATGTAGCCCGAAGAGCATGCGGGGGGAAAACACAATCTCAGAAATGGACATGTCAAGATCTAGCAGAAAAGCATGGATGTGGGAGTTCAGTGTAGCAAAAAAAGCCACCAGATATACAGTAATAGAAGGCCTCACCAAATAGTGTTGCCACACACCTGGCCAACAATCACTAAAGCTGACAGAGAAAATTTGAGGTGTCCATCAAAAAAGAAAGGCATCAATACAAGCAATTGCAGCACAATCAAGACAAAAAACTTCCAACCATTCTCTAGGGAAGAAATAAGAAAGGCACTGAAAATAGGGAAAGCCTGGGTGGTTTGACAATGTATTACCAAAACTACAGCACCACCTTGGGAAGAAAAGCCAACAGTGGTTGTCCATCTTCATGTCCTGCATCATACTGGAGAACATGATATCCAAGACATGGTGGAAAACTAAGGTGATACCTTTACCAAAACCAGGTAAAAAACAGTCTTTAGCAGGCCGCTATTGCCCAGTATCACTCCAGATCGCTATCTACAAACTTCTGGAGTAGATGATTCTACAGAGAACTGCACTCCTGACAGAACAACTTTTGAGTGATGATCGTGCAGGTTTCTGACCAAATCGAAGTACCTGTGATCATGTGTTAGCATTTACTATATGCATTGAAAATGGATTTCAACAGAAGAAAAGTGGAGATGCCTTTTGACCTTACAGCAGCCTATTACACCATCTGGCACACTGGTCTGCTTTATAAGTTGTCAAGAGTTCTTCCTAGGTGGGTTGTCATGGCAACTGAGCTGATGCTCCAAGGTAGACATTTTCAGGTGACTCTGGGCCACAAAACCCACACATGGAGGTCCCAGAAGAATGGACTCCTGCAAGGCTCAGTGCTGGCACCAACTCTACCTAATGTATTCACCACTGACCTACTGAATGCCATCTCCAGGTGGTTCATGTACACTGATGATATCTGTTGGGCCTCGAGGGACTGTGACTCCCAGAAGATTGACGAGAACTTGAACAGTGATATGGCTGCGTTCAGTGACTATTGCAAGAAATGGAGACTGAAACCAAGTAGTCAGAGTGTGTCAACATGCTTCCACTTACACCACGCTCAGAGCCAGCTTGAGTTTCACATCTTTTTGGATGGTCAGCGATTAGCACACAATTCAAAGCCAGTGCACCTAGCAGGGTCACGCTGGATCATTCACTCACTATCTCGCTAAAGTAGCTCAAAAGATCAAGATCAGAAACTGTCTCCTAAACAATTAGGGTCCCCCTGGGGAGCCAATGCACCAATACTGCAAAGGGCTCACTCTCTCCTATTCAATTGGTGAATACTGTGCCCCAATTTGGTTAAACTCTGCCCACATTAGACTATTAGACCTACAGTTTTATCATACCATGAGATGTATCACAGGAACACTAAAGCTAACAAAACTTGTATGGTTACCAGTCCTGCTCAATATTTCTCCAACTAACATCTGGCATCAGAATGCAGCCAACAAACTCATAGCAAATTACACACTTGCCACTGTTCAGGGATATGTGGGATGCCCTTACCACTCACTGTGTGGCAGAAATCTTATCGGGAGAGTATTGCACACTCTCCACCCAACCGAGAATATCCACTCACTGTGGCAGCCAGAATGGGAGAGAGCCTCTGCCACTACCAGAGATTCCTACATCATCATCAGGCCAGATGAATGGCTACATGGCTTTGGTCTTCCACACTGCCTCTGGAGCCAGCTTCACAAGTCCAGGTGTGCTGTGACTTGCTGTACCAAGGCAGACTATGCCTGGGGCAACAAGGATAGCCCACTGTGCATCTGAGGTTCTGTGGAGGATGCTGCACACCTGCTTGAGGGTTGCTCTTTTCATATTGGGCTTTGTGGATGTCTTAAGGGGAGCACTGCTGCCTTAGAGGCCATTGATTGGCTCAAAACCATTTAGCTGTTTTTGTTTGTTTTGTATTTATTTTAAACCTTACCTATATTTGTCTTGTCCACGTGTAATTTCTCTCTCAGGGCACGATATACTAACAATGACTTCACAAAGCTGCTCACCAGTGATGTTGGGGCTCTTGCAAATTTTCAGAGGAAAAGGTGATATTGCTTAATAAGGAGTAGTCACATTTGTGTCATTTGAATCATAGGGCAAAAAGCATTAGCAAATGGAAAAGGAAAATAATCAATAATGAGAACATTTTCAGACTTCTAAGATGGTAATACAAACAATAGAAAGTAAACAAAAAATTACAAGTGAACTGACCATATCCTTTAAAGTGCATTACTACAGTCCAGTGGTTTGCCCTGATACATCTCTCTCTCTCACTCTCACACACACACACACACACACACCGAGAGAGCCTTGAGTCTAATATTATGCTCCAATAGGCTGTAACATGGCCTTTTTGGCAAGCAGTTTCATTTTACTTATAATAACTTGAATATCTATAATGTAACTAATCTCTCACCCCTAACCTCCCAAACCCACCCTCTTTTCCATATTTCTCTTTAACCTTAAATGGCAGCAAATAGAACCAGCAGATCAAATCTAGCTATATCTGTGATAAATGAAGTGGGGGGAGCTCCCTTTTATGGACACCCAGCCAGCCAGTTAGCTATAAAATTCCTCTTAGTAGCTGTTCTCTACTTGCTTTACCTGTAAAGGGTTAACAAGCCCACCGGTAAAAGAAAAGGAAGTGGGCACCTGATCAAAAGAGCCAATGGGAAGGTAGAACTTTTTAAAATTGGGAAAGAAACTTTCTCTTTGTCAGTTGTTCTCTCTGGGCTGCAGGGACACGAGCAGCAATGCTATAAGCAGGATTGCTGTGTAAGGTTTGAACCAGGTATGAAAAATTATCTTCCATACCTAGAAGGAATCATTGGAAGGCAGGAAATGTTTAGATAGACACGATCAGATTTATTTTGGCTTGTGGACTCCTCTGTGCTAACCCCAGATGCTTTTGTTTGCTTGTAACCTTTAAGCTGAACCCCCAAGAAAGCTATTTTGGGTGCTTAATTTTTGGAATTGCTCCTTTAAAATCTAGCAAAAGCCTAAGTTCCAGATGTATTTTCTTCCTTTTTGTTTTTAATAACATTTACCTTTGTTAAGAACAGGATTGGATTTTTGGTGTCCTAACAGGTTTGCCCATGTTGTTTGATTAGCTGTTGCTACCAGCTAATTTCCTTTGTTTTCTTTCTCAGCTCTTCTCCGGAGGGGGGCTGAAAGGGCTTGAGGGTACCCCAAAAGGAGGAATTCCCAAGTGTTCCTTCCTGGGTCCAAGGGTATTTTTTTTGCATTTGGGTGGTGGCAGCGTTTACCAAGCCAAGGTCAGAGAAAAGCTGTAACCTTGGGAGTTTAATACAAGCCTGGAGAGGCAAGTATTAATTTTTAAAATCCTTGTGGGCTCCCATTTCTGCACTCGGAGTGCCAGAGTGGGGATTCAGCCTTGACAATATCTCTACCCAGAAAAGGAGTTGGGCCCCCTTGCCATAATAGGAAAGTAGTTGAACTGTGTTCTGTTCTTTAGTTTAGCCTAAGCCCTTTCTATCAAAATAGAAACATGTTGTACTTCCTGTCCAGGTTACTGTTTTAAAGTCTCCTTGCCTGTACTGCTAGCAGGCTGCTTTTTTAAATACTCCCCCTCCTCCCGTTTTATGAAATGCTTAGTACTTATTTAAAGGAATTCGATTGTTAGCCCCAGAGCCAGAACAGGCTCAGCTGCAATGCAAGTTTCCCCCCACACTGCCCCACCAACGTGCCTCATCCCTGACCTGGAGAGACCACCTCTAAGGTGAGAGAGCAGTTCAGTGTCCAAGCCCATTTAATACTTGGTCACGCCACTAGGACTCCCCACAAGGATATCAATTAGTGCCAACTGTCTTGGGGTGGGGGTGTGGATTGTGATGTAGATACTTGCCAATTAGAACTGGACTGAGACCAATTAACTTTGTTTTCTTTTATTAGAAGAAAGCTTATGCTAAAGCTTGGTATGGAATACACCTCTACCCCGATATAACGCTGTCCTCAGGAGCCAAAAAATCTTACCGCGTTATAGGTGAAACCCGCGTTATATCGAACTTGCTTTGATCCGCCGGAGTGCGCAGCCCTGCCCCCTCGGAGTGCTGCTTTACCGCGTTGTATCCGAATTCGTGTTATATCGGGTCGCGTTATATCTGTGTATCTACAATTTAGCATTTCAGTGAAGAAGTGAATGTAAAAAAAATCAGCCACGTAGGGGTTGGGGTGGAAACTTCAACTACAGCTAAGGAAGTAGTTTGTTTTGTGTCTACATTATTGCCAGTGATATTGACCATTGTGTTGATAAAACATTGAAGTAAAGTTGGTGGAGGAATGTATCCATAGTTTGCCTCTCCAATGGCTTCAGGGGGCTTTTGCCTGAGTGAGGTGGGCAGAGGGAAACTATAAACACTTAAGAAGTATACCTTCATATAGACTTCTAAACATTCTCACAGAGCAGAAAGCATCAACCCTTATCAGTTCAATCTTGAAATGTTTTCCGTCTTCACAGCTCAGGGGAGAGGGCTGAGCAGGCTGTGAGAAACCTTGGTGAAGGTGGGATTCTGGGGCCAGACAGCGACTAGTCTGTTTCCTGCCATAAGTTATGCCAGCCCGAAACCTGCTGTAACTCACCCCCAGTGACCACTCAGATAGTCAAGAACATCCAAAGTGCAAAGGTACCCCAGTCTTGTGGTTGTCTGGACAGCGTTGGTGTAGAACTGCTGCACTGCCTAGGTGAGTCCTTCTGTAGCCAACTGAGCTAGCTTTCCAGCTGCTCTGAGACATGGAAGCAGGAATCAGAGCCTGGCCGACTGTCTCCTGACTCCCAGGCTCCTTCCATAACCACTAGACCATCTCTAGCTTCCCTTGTGGCAACAACATACATCTGTCGTTCATTCCATCACTAAATATTTACAGCTGGATGCATAATTCCACCCTAGAATGTATCTGAAGGCAGAATTTGGCCCTATGTACAATATACAAGAACCATTTTACATACCACCTGAGGGAGCCACAGCTGGAAAGCTACAACTGGTTACGAGTGGACAGTAACACTACATGCAAGTTTATAGCAGTAGGTTAATAAATAGCAAACCGTTTAAGCTGAGGGAGTTTACAATAGGTAGGCAAAAAGCATTTCTCCAGATTGGCCCTTGGGCAGGACACTGGGGATAAAACCCCTATTCTTGCAAACATTGCCTGGGATACTTTATTGACAGAGGGTGAGGACTTTGGTTCTATGTCTTATTCCTCCTTCCCTACATTGTAGCACTGGTTTAGCATCAGATATGCCTATATGAGGGGACTCCATCCTACCTGTGCAAAGGGTCAAGTTAAAGTATAGGCAATATGGATGTGTGCCTATGGCCCCATCTTATGAAGTCATGTGACTACATCAGCACCTCGGATTTCATTTTTTTTAAAAGTATGCATGCCTAGTTTGTTAAATGTGTAATCAGAAACTTCACTCCATTTAATAAAATCACTGGAAATGACATGCCCTGGGTGTTATAGTGATGCTTACTCAGTAACATGGTGATGCCCTGTTAAACAGATTATCTATACTCCTAGTGCATAACATCTCTTTAAATAAAAGCTCGTTGTTGTAATCATTGTTTTGTTTCTGATATTTCCGTGGCAAGGATTTGAAAATGTGTTAATACTTTCTAATACAAGATACATTTCTAGCCCTCAGGGTTGCATAGACAACCTTGAAAACACAACCCAACATAACTAATGCAGGGAGTCTGCAGATGGTCTGGAACAATAGCCCTAAGAGTTGTAAATCTCATCTCAGTGGGGTGAGAACTCCTACACCCATGTCTCTTGGAGACCCTACCAATGCCACCCTTGCAGGTGTGTGTGTGTGTGTGTGTTTATCAGGAGGGCCAGAGGGCAGCAAGCTCATCCCACCCATCCAAACACATACAGTGGGGCTCCTGGGGTAGGTAGTGCGGGTGGGGGGGGAGGAGTACTCTGCTGCCACTCTTGCCTCTCTCTCGGGGAGTGTGACAGGGTCCACTCACTGCTACGGGCACCTCCTCCTGGCGGATCTGGGGATTAGCTCCACTCAGGTGCTGTGTCCTCCTCTGGTGGATGCGCCATCTGTCTCTGCAACTCCAGATGCTCCTTCTTCGCTACTTGGCCCTTTGGCCAGGTCACTATGCATGTTACCACCCTTCTGGGGTATCAAAGTCTTTCAGGGCAAACCATCCCAGCCAGTCTGCTCTCCACTGTCTGTTCTGTGCCATTCCCCAGTGGCTGGTAGGGGAACCTAGGCCTGCCCTCCACCCTGGGTTCCAGCTCAGGGGCCTCTTGTCAGCAGCTAAGATCTGCCCTATCCTATCCCTAGCGGCTTTGCCCCTAAGTCTTTCCTACCTTTCTGGCTTTCCCCCTCCTCTGGGTTTGCGACCCCAAACTTCCTCCTCCCAGGGAGTAATTATGGGCCGCTTATCTCTATAGCCCCAAACACACCTCCCTTCTCCCAGGGAGTGATCACAGACTACTTCCGCTGGAGCCTCCTCTCTGCTCACAGCTTCTGGGCTTTCTACAGGCCCAACCTGTTCCTGCATAGCTGAGCTTCAGCTAACTAATCCCTGCACCCTGGCTCCTCCTCCAGGTGCAGCCTGTGCAGTTAATTGGCCCATCTGGCCACTGTAGCCACTTCAGGTCTTATGGGTAAACAACACCCTATCACAGGGAGAAAGGGACCCCTGCAGCTACAGGCAGAGGGCTTCCTGTTGCCACTTCTTGGGGGGAGAAGGAATGCCCTATGCCATTGTCCTTGCTTCTCTGGGAGGAGTCCACTGCTAACACAACTCTAAATGGGGGAGGGCCATGCTGCTGAGGCCCTTCTGTGGGGGAGGTTGGGGGCCATGTGTCATGGTGTGCCCAAGGCACCAGGTTGAAATGCTCTGGCATGGTCCTGGCAGAGGGGTAAATCTAGTGTGTGTGGGGAGAAGGGTGTTCCATCTCTTATAACACCCCTGTGTCTGCGTCTCTCCTATAGATTAACATATAAAGAATGCAAGACGATGTTAAGTGAGTGATGACCTTGAGCCACACAAACTGATTGTGTCCTGCAGCTCTTTGAAACTGCTGGGGTTTGGTTTGGTTTTTAGTTGTCAAACAAAATCCTGCAACCACTCCTAGGATTCTGAATCAGCCTTGGGGAAAGTGCTCTCTGCACACATATTGGAATACGAGACTTGAATTAAAGCAGAGAGAATTTGTTTATCCAGTGAACACAGCGGGGCACAGTGAAATACTAGATTCATAGATTCCAAGGTGAGAACGGAGCACTGTGATCATCTAGTCTGACCTCCTGTATAACCCAAGCCATAGACCTTCCCCCAAATAATTCCTAGAGCAGATCTTTTAGAAAAACATCTAGTCTGTATGTAAAAGCACTGCTTGTGCTCATTTGATATGCAATGCTGACTTCTTTGAGCAAGACACCTTTCACATTATGGTAAATGAAAAAGAAATGAACAGAATTTTACCAAACTTTCCAAAATCATTTACCTTTTGGACCAAAAAGTTTGAAAGTGACAATCACCTAAGCAACCCTCAGGGTGTGTCTATAGCTAGGTCCCTACCAAATTCACGGTCCATTTTGGTCAATTTCACAGTCACAGGATTTAAAAAATCACAAATTTCATGATTTTGGTTATTTAAATCTGAAATTTCACGGTGTTGGAATTGTAGGGGTCCTGACCCAAAAAGGAGTGGGGGCGGTTTTTGCAAGGTTATTGTAGGGGGGGGTTACAGTACTGCTACTCTTACTTCTGTGCTGCTGCTGGCAGCAGTGCTGCCTTCAGAGCTGGGCTGCTGGAGAGTGGCGGCTGCTGGCCAGGAGCCCAACTCTGAAGGCAGAGTATGGTATGGTATTGCCACCCTTACTTCTGCGCTGCTGCCTGCAGAGCTCGGCCCTCAGTCAGTAGCTGTCGCTCTGCGGTCACCCAGCCCTGAAGGCAGCACAGAAGTAATGGTTGGCAATACCGTGACACCCCACTACAATAACCTTATGACCCCCTTGCAACTTCCTTTTGGGTCAGGACCCCCAATTTGAGAAACGCTGATCTCCCCCCTGAAATCTGTATAGTATAGGGTAAAAGCACACAAAAGACCAGATTTCACTGTCTGCAACGTGTTTTTCATGGCTATGAATTTGGTAGGGCCCTATCTATAGCACCTCAGTAGCAATACTGTGTTTTGTGCACACACATCTGTGCATTAGACTGATGATGCATGCCCACACAATTTCTATCTACTTTATCTTCCTACCTACTGGCTTATAAAGAGACTTCCTCAGGCTGATTCCAAATTCCTGAAGTGGAATAAGATTCTTCAACAGAAAGAAGGGGCGGGAGGGGGGGAGGGGAAGAGGTGGGAGAGAACGCAGCAATTTAACAAAGCTTTAGGACAAAATTAGTTTGTACTGCTTGAGGTCATGTGTTAACATCTTGAATTATGAGTCAATTCACCCTGAAAAGGACCACACCCCACTATTCTTCCTTGGCCTTTTACATGCCCACACAATACATAACAAGACTAATTAAAGCTGCACTCCTGGAGATGCAAAGAGGATCAAAAGGGCCTTTAAGAGACAAGTTTTGTCTCTCTGCCCAATATTCTCATATCTACAAATCAAACTGTGTTCGGACAAGAAGGCAGGACTGTACAGTACCCTCAAGCTCAGCTTCCCTCCACAGAGCTTTGAGATAAGATACATTCATTCCTGTACTGTACTATAAATATCGTGGCTGTATAGCATTACTACTGAAGGTGTGCATTCTCAGAGTACCATGACAGGTCCCAGTCCAATAATGGGACATCTCACGTACTTGAGATAATGCAGATGCTGAATGTGTTGCTGGATTGGGGCCTTAAAGCATAAACAGTTAAGTGTATATTTTAAGCATCAAGACCATCATTCTATATATAACGTTGTCAAAACAAAGCTTACTCCAGTGCATCTCTTCCAAAGGAAAGGAAGCTTTTTACCTTATTCTAATTTGTCCTGTATTTCCGCCCTTCCCCATCCCTCCCCCCAAATAACACTGACATTTTGCTATTTTTAGACGTGTTTGTCAGAATCTTGGACAATCTCTATAGTCAGGTGTTTTGTTTTTCTGAGATTTCTATCCCTGGCTTTTAGGACTGACAGCAGATCTCCCCGGGCGCCACGAAAAGTCTGTTATCCTTAAAGGAAAATGGTAATTTGTTTTCTCCTGTGAGAATATTTTTGAGATTTTAGACAAATTTCCAGCATAACTAGAAAACACTGATTCATTTAAAATGCTTTTATTACTGAAATTTTCCCTGCAAAATAGGCAAATACTGCATCTTCTATGGAGGGTTTTGTTTTGTTTTGTGAAGAGCAGCCCAGTGGAACTTCACAGTGAGGTAATGAAATGAACAGTTATGGAATAACCAAATGGATGAAATCGTGTCTAGCTCAGTCCACAACAGTTTCAAGACTAAATAAAGCATCCTCCAATGACAACCCTCCACATACAACCTCTAAGGTGTTTACTTCACGTTGCACTAACAGCTTGGCTACACTTGCAGCTGTAGAGCGCTTTAAGTTAAACCAGCCTTCGGAGAGCGCACTAGGGAAAGCGCTCCAGTCTGTCCACACTGAGAGCTGAAGGCGCACCGGCGTGGCCACATTTGCAGCACTTGCAGCTGCATTGGGAGCAGTGCATTACGGGCAGCTATCCCAGCATTCAAGTGGCTGCAACGTGCTTTTCAAATGGGGGAGGGGGGTTGGAGTGTGACAGGGAGTGTGTGGGGAGAAAGGGTGGGTTTTTGGGGTGCTGAGAGTGTGTCAGCACACTGTCTTATAAGTTCAGACCCCCCTCCCTCCCCCGCCTCTCTCTCACTCACTCAAAGCAAACATTAGCTGTTTGGTTTTTTTCTTGGAGCAGCCAGCACTCCGAAATGGAGCCCTCCCACCTCTCTCTCACTCACTTAAAGCAAACATTAGCTGTTTGTTTTTTTCTCAAACCAGATAAGCAGCAAGCACTCCGAAACGGAGCTTTGAAAGGGCACTTCCGCATCCCGAGTTCACAACAAAGACAAGAGAGGCCATTTCAGTTAAGGGGATTATGGGACGTTTCCGGAGGTCAATTAGAGCGTTGTAACGTTACTTCTCATTTACACTGGCACTGAAGCGTCTCACCCAATACGCAACAGCTGTTAATCCTCTCGGGGAGGTGGAGTACCAGGAGCGCTCCAGCCAAGGAGTCAGAGCACGCTACGTGTCTTGCCAGTGTGGGCGGGGAGTAAGGTAGAGCGCTCTGAGAGGCCTTAATGTGATATAACGTGCAAGTGTAGCCAAGGCCTAAGGAGCCTGAGCTCCTTCTATCTATACTTCTATCTATGCTACTTATGTGGCCCCTATATTGTAGTATCTGAGCATCTCTCAATCTTTAATTTATCATACCAACATCCCCGTGTGCTATTAACTTCACGTTGCAGATGGGGAACTGAGGCACAGAGATGCTAAGTGGCTTGCCTAAAGTCTCTCAGGGAATCTGGAACAGAGCAGGGACCTGAACCAAGTCCCAGACTAGCACCCTAACCACTGGACCCTCCTTTCTCTCAATGCAAAGACACCCACAGACTTCACTTGGAATTGGATCATTGAAGGAACATAAATCCACACCGAGTAGAGGTGAAGCATAGGAGTTTATTATGCACAGCGCTGGCGGAGTGTCACCTTGCTTATTAGGCTCAGAGACACTGTCAATCAATTGATTAAAATAGAATATATAGATTTTCCATGGGCAGGGGCAAGTGATGGGGTAGGCAGTTCCACACCCCCAGATAGGTTTTGCAGCAAGACAAGATAGCACGTTAGCCAATGGTTAACAGGTTACATAATGTCTCCGCCCATGGTCTCAAGTTAGCAAGTTAACATTTAATTAATACTTTGATAAAATGTATTAGTATAAAATATATATATGTTGAATTCAATTTGAGGTCCATAGGAATGAAGCAACTCCTTTGATTGTGCAACAGGTACAGTCCTAGGGGTTAAAGCAAAAAAACAGTGAAAGTATATGGCAATAAAGATTGTCTCCTTTGTGCTTTAAGACAGGCATTGGTTCTTGGGAAAGGGAGGTGGGAGGAGGCCATATCTTATACTGACATGTGCCAACCTTTCATAAACTCAAAGGTTGGATATGTGGGAACAACATCTCCCTACAGAAGAAACTAACACAATAGGAACAGGGATTCTTTGTTCAATTTGCAAACCCTGAATAAGACACAATTATTTAGTTCTCAGCTCCAACACCTGGCAATTTGCTGACTAGGCTTATTTTGGCAAAGCAAGGTTATCTGTTTACCCCAGCTTTCTCTTAGCTAATCGCTATTTGCTAGGCCTCTGGTCTCTTGACCAAACTCTGGACTTCGGGTCTGGAAAAGAACTGGCACAATCCATATACCAGGTTGTTATATAAGATGCACATGGATTTTAACCCTTTAATCATGCCTGGTGAGTGCCCAGTTGATGTCAAGGGGAATTTGCCTTTGTAAGAAATGAAGGAAAACTTTGTAATAACTTAAGAACTTGGCCCAAGAGGGGAACACTACACAGAATGAAGTTTCATTGGCAGCTTATTTTTTTCCTTACAGGAAACATGTGACTTTCTAACTCTGTCTTAAGGGCATGTCTTCACTGGCAACGTTAAAGCGCTGCCGCGGCAGCGTGGCTTGTGTAGTCGTGGCAGAGCGCTGGGGGAGAGCTCTCTAAAAAACCCACCTCCATGAGGGGAATGGCTCTCAGGCTGGTGCACTGTCTACACTGGCGCTTTACAGCGCTGAAACTTGCAGCGCTCAGGGGGGGTGTTTTTTCACCCCCCTGAGCGAGAAAGTTGCAGCGCTGTAAAGTGCCAGTGTAGACAAGCCCAATCTATGTCATACCAATCACCCTGGCATTTGAGCATCAGACAAAGCAATATAAATTCAGCATGCAAATTAGCTTTAGGTTCTATCCTGACATCACCAGCAGAGTTGGAAAATTTCTCCCCACTTTTTCCTTCTCTCGTCTATTCCTTTTCCTCCTTCAGAGTTTCACTAATATGCTCTACTTTTACCACTTTCTTTTTACAGCTGTTGGATATTGGGGAAAGAATTAAAAACAATGGGAAATGATTAAAGGAACTTATGTTTTTCCAGTAATATTGTAAGACAGTGTTTTGACAATCAGTGGAGGCTAGTGACATCTGAAAAAGGATAGGTAAAGTAGACATGGAACGGTGTACAGTATTCAGAGCCATCTTAGCAGACAAAGAAAGATCATACTGTATAACAACAGCCTAAGAAAAGCTTATCTTGAGGAGCTGCCACTGTTGATAGCTGTATGTGCTCACAGCTTGACAAAGTCTAATTGATAAATTATTATAGAATCTCTCTGTAATGACATTAACCATGACTAATTCCTAGTATCACTATGGATGTAATATAAAGTGATCAATTAAGTCCTAATCAACAGTGGCAGATTAAACTGCCACACTAAGGCCAAGGTTTTTCATTCATAGCTTGATCGTTGGTAAGTGGGATTCTGCTGTAGAAGTTTATATTATGAGATCACTTTAAAATAGATTAGGCCAGTGTTTCCCAACCTGGGATGCACCAGATGACTTCATCGGGCAGAGGAGAGGAAGAGTGAAGGTGGGAAAACCACGGGATCCCAAATACATCCCAATGCCCTCCACCCCATGCTGCCACATCTCTTTACCTATTTATAAGGTCTCCATCACGAGCAAAGCTGAGAGCCTCACAAGCATTAATGAATATATGGGGGGGGGAGGGATAGCTCAGTGGTTTGAGCATTGACCTGCTAAACCCAGGGTTGTGAGTTCAATCCTTGAGGGGGCCATTTAGGGAACTGGGGTAAAAATCTGTCTGGGGATTGGTCCTGCTTTGAGCAGGGGGTTGGACTAGAAGACCTCCTGAGGTCCCTTCCAACCCTGATATTCTATGATTCTATGATATCTTCACACCACTTCTATAAGGTAGAGAGTATTATCATGCCCATTTTACAGGGGGAGAACTTTGGCATGGACAGTTTTAAGTAATTTGCTTATGGTCCCACAGGAATTGTCTTCATGAGCAGACCCAACAACTGAATCCTGAGCTCCTGAGTCCCAATCCAGTGCTTTGACCACAAAACTATTCTTTTTATCAGGTAAAGTGGCAGGGGGCTCCTGGACAGCCACTCCTGCTCCTTGCCCCCTGTCTGTCCCTTTCTGTAGCTGGCTGTGGGACCAGCTCATATCGTATAGGCCTGCAGACAGCGGCAGCAGCCTGCCAGCCCAATCTACTTTTCTGTGTTCTGGTGCCACAGAGCTCAGCCTTGTGTTGACACCGATGCACGTCCTCTCCACCCAGCAGCATGTAGCCTTCTAGTGAATGGTGGTTGGGAGGCAGGCCCTGATCTAATAGGGGTGGAGCAAGGAAAGGAGAAGAATCAGTAAAAATAAAGGAGGAAAAAAGAAGTGATGAAGAAGACAAGAAAGAAAACAGAAAAGAGGGAAAGGGACAGAAACTAGATGGCGAAAAAGAAAAAGACGGTGCCAGTTGTGTCAGGCTGTGGTACTAGCAAAAGAAGGCTGGGAACCACTGACAGAATTGGGCACTATTTATAAAATCCCAGTTCAATGACAGTCACTTAAAAAAAATTCCTCTTATGGGAAGGGATCAAGATCTCTGCCCCTCTGACAGGAGCTTGAAAACAGTCCCTCATCAGTGTGTCCAGCTATGGCTCAGATCCTACCCATAACTATAAAGTCTGTACAATGGAAACCACTTCAAACCAGGGGGTGTGGTAGCATCCCCAGCACCCCTAGTTCCAGCACCTATGAAACCCACTGACTTCAATGAGACTACTCGTGTTTAAAAATTGCAGGACTGGGTTTTAAGAAGAGGGAGGGAGAGAAGGAAATGGCTATTACCTTATGTACCTCTAACAAAGAGGAATGTGTCCTAGACGCGTTGAAAAACAAAACAGTAGCACTGCTGCCAAGTGTCCAAAGTGAAAATATCTTGTTCATAGTAGTGAGAGCAATATGGATGAGAATTCCCAGTTAATATATAATTACAATGCTACAACTACATCCAGGGGAAATCACCTGGCTTAAAAGTACTGACACTTGATGGGAAAGGGAGAGTTCATAAAACAATATTTGTTGGAAAATCAGCTTTCAATATCAAGCAGCACTTCTTGGCAAAAATTTGCTTAAACCTAAAATTGATCCATAATGAGGGGTTTAGGTATGTGCCTTAAAACACACATTTCACCTGCTTTTTACAAATAAATATTTTATAACTGAGGATTCTCATCAAAATCTCACTCTCGGTGGTTCTGGCGCCAAGCTAGCAGATTACAGCTTTTACATAAAAGGTGAACTGAAAGGCTTTTTACTTGCCAAAACCTGCGCTTAAGGTTCTGTGTTTCCTTGGCTACAGCTGATAGCATCACTAATATCCAAAGAGTAGGGAGTATTTTCATTTTAGGTGCTTAAAATGTCATCAGTTATTGCTGGGGTAGCTCAGAACCCTAAACTTGGATCTTGGAATCTAAATGAAGGAGAAAAGGATTTTCTGATGGTCTGTTTGTCATATAACAACTGGGTCTGAAATCTTTAGGCTCCCTGGAAGGACAAGGTTCAGATCCCAGCAGCAGGATCATCTCAGCCCTTCTCCTTCTGAGGTCTGGTAGATGAAAAGAGTTCAGTGCAGGTTACTGTGTGCAGGACCCTCAAAACCAAGGTCCCGTCAACCCTGGGGAGACATTAAAGACTGCTTGAGCCACTTCACATAAAGATGGGGCCTTGCCTTGGTGTCTGGCCCAAAATTCCCATCCCTCAGTGTTCTGCAGTGGGCTGCTGCCCGCCACTCCAAAGGTGGCTGCATTTCCAGGGTGCTGCACGTACACAATGTGCGATCGTTTGGGGTGAAGAGTGCCAAGATGATTATCTGTCATATGTCTGCCCACACATGTATTCTGTTACTGACTTGCACGCTTAAGCCATTGACTACATATAACTATTTTGAAGCAAGCTTTTCAGTTCACCTTTAAATGTAGCTATTTCCTGCCCTTCTCCAGATGTTGTGTAGAGCTGAGGAAAGTGAGACCATGGCCGAGCTTGTTGTGTCGGATTCCTGTTTAATGATTGTGGGGTCCAGGGTTGTATCTCTGGCCCTATTTGGTGGCTTTCATCACATCCTGGTGTCTTTGTGTTGTCACTATGAGCAATAGCTACTCGCCAGAGCTCATGCTGCTTCTTTCCTGACTTGGTAAGCCCCTGTGGTGCTGGGTTTTGTGTGCACATTGTATGAACAACAGTCAGCTATATCCCTGATGGTTTTGGACTCAGGGAGATCATCCACTGAAGTACTAGACATTTCATCATCCAAGGGCCCAGTGACAACAATTTTGGGGATAACCCTTTTCTTCATCAGTTTATCCAATGTCTCTATAGGAAAGGGATAGAGAAAGAAAACCAAGCCTTGTATAAAGGACTGAATTCTCTCCTGCATGCTGCATATTTACATTGGAGTATAAACACAGGGGGAAACCCATATGCCCACTTGTGAGGAGACATGATGGTACTTTATAGGGGCCCACATCCAGCAATCAGGTAAATTATTTATCCAGACAAACACCCAGGCTTCAGCAGATGTTCATCCAATATAGACAGAAAGGCATATGGGTCTGAGAGATGACATCTCCTCTAATGGGCTTTTACTGAACTAAGAGTTCAGAAAACCTTGTACTAATGATGAGAGGACACAGGGAGAGTCAGGTACAGGTACACAGGAAACACTTCCAAAGGTGATGGTACAGGTGGGTTCAGGCAAAGTGAGCACAGGTGCCATTCTAACCTGGAGTCCCCTTTCCCCTCTCTCTCCATCCAAGCATCACAAGTCTGACCTGTGGCACCCATGAATAGTCTGAGCCTCTGATGAGCACAGGTCACTAGTACAAACTGCATGGCCCTTTTAAGAGGACTGAGGGTGGGACCTACCAAACAGGTTTCCTTGCGACTCAGTCCAGGATTTGAACCTCTCTCTAGGAATAATGGATTATGCTGTATCATCCAGGGCAGTGGACTAGGAGATAGGAGAGCTGGGTTCCACTCCTACCTTTGCCACTGACCTGAAGTCTGACTTTGGGCAAGGCCCTGCCCCTCACTGTGTCTAAGTTTCCCCATCTGTAAAAGGGAAGGAGTAATACACTCCCTTGTAAAGTGCAGTGAGATCTATGAGCAAAAAACATTGTGAGGGCTCCGTATTCTTGTTCTATAATCCACGGATCCAGTATCAACCTATTTTGATAAGACTAGAAACTATATGTATCATTTGGGGAGAGCTGGTACTGAAAAAGCATGTAATTCAAAGATAATTACTATCCAGTAATGAGAAGTCCTTTCTATGGGGAGGAGAGTTGCAGTGAGTCTAGGGATGACAGCCCTGGCTGGAATGATTTAGTTGGGAATTGGTCCTGCTTTGAGCAGGGGGTTGGACTAGATGACCTCCTGAGGTCCCTTCCAACCCTGATATTCTGTGATTCTATTTCCTTGGCCACATGTATTGTGTCCTTTTTCTGGTGGCTAGTCCAGAAAAGGAGGACAAGAGCTCACTACTGCTATCACCTGAGGGATTTGCTGGGTTGAAATCAGCTGGTAGAAGCAGGCAATAGCGCCAGAATCTGGGACTTCAAGCCCCTAGAGTGACCTCTTACCTTTATAGACCTGCCCTTTCATCATACACAGCTATGTTAAAGTTTAGCGTGATAGTAAAGAGACCCTTCACCACACAAGACAAAGCCCGCGGTATTTGTCATTAACTATTTATTTCTACTCTCCTGGCTCCCAAACTGCTTCTCCTCCCTACTGCCGCCAGCCAACTTTGAGTTCTCCCTCTTCTCTCCCCGGCTCTGCTCACTTGATTGCAGCAGCTCAGCGGATGGTCCAGCTTTGCTCTTTCACTTCCATTCTTCTTCACTTCTTTGGGTGGCTGCATTTGCCATTGAGCAGCCTGATGGAAATACCTGAGTCCTCTGTCTAGGCACGCAGGCCCAGCAGCTAAAGCCATGCAACAAACCTCAATGCCAACTCTGCCCACATATCTACACCAGCAACACCATCACAGGACCTAACCAGATCAGCTACAACATCACCGGCTCATTCACCTGCACGTCCACCAATGTTATATATGCCATCATATGCCAGCAATGCCCCTCTGCTATGTACATTGGCCAAACTGGACAGTCACTACGCAAGAGGATAAATGGACACAAGTCAGATATCAGGAATGGCAATATACAAAAACCTGTAGGAGAACACTTCAACCTCCCTGGCCACACAATAGCAGATGTTAAGGTAGCCATCTTACAGCAAAAAAACTTCAGGACCAGACTCCAAAGAGAAACTGCTGAGCTCCAGTTCATTTGCAAATTTGACACCATCAGATCAGGATTAAACAAAGACTGTGAATGGCTATCCAACTACAGAAGCAGTTTCTCCTCTCTTGGTGTTCACACCTCTACTGCTAGCAGAGCACCTCACCCTCCCTGATTGAACTAACCTCATTATCTCCATACTGATTTATACCTGCCTCTGGAGATTTCCATTACTTGCATCTGAAGAAGTGAGGTTCTTACCCACGAAAGCTTATGCTCCCAATACTTCTGTTAGTCTTAAAGGTGCCACAAGACCCTCTGTTGCTTTTTACAGATTCAGACTAACATGGCTACCCCTCTGATACATAAAATATCTAATCATTGCTTAAGTGCAGCAGGTGATGTCATCATCACGTCTCCATCTGCTCTGATTTGCAGAGGGGACACTTTTCCATTCTGTCAAAGGAAGAAAGGTTGTCGTTGTGCACACCATGAAACAAACCCTACAACTCTTTGAACAGTATCATGACAGTCCCCACGGTGGACATCCAGGAATAGTCAAAACAACAATGGCCATGAGCACAAGATACTATTGGCCTGGGATGACAAAAGACATCGCCGATTGGGTCTGTACTGGAATAAAACTAAATCCTGGAATATTGACTTTATATTTTAAATACGAGTTTTACATTTAGATTGTAAAGAATAGTAATTATACATTTGCTGCAAAATGTACAATCCCTTCCCTTGCAATAATACTTTCATACAAGAAATTTAATGTCATCCTATTATTCTGTCTACACTACGTAGGTTTCGCGATGTCTGCGTTGCCAGAAAGTGGGAAAAGAAATAAATCTGGATACCACCTTGAAAAGCAAAAAGGTGAGTTTTGGACTCTGACACATCTACAAACTTTCTTCAGAATTTCCTTTTACTTTCCTTCCAGTGTCAAAGCATTAGGAATGTTCTTAGTGTGGACTGCTTATACATGATATCATGTCTCATTCTCTGCCCTGGAAAACCGTTAAGAAATCTTATAGAGAGTTCAAGATAATTGCTTAGCATTATGCATTTTTACCATTGCTACACAATGAGGCCTTTAATTCCCAATGAATGCAATGCATGTGAGTGGCACAACAGAGTGCAACAATGAGCAGTATTGCTCCTTGCACTGCCTTATTTCCGCAGATTTATTATTATATCATTTTTCTCACATGGTTTCCTGTACTTTTTTTCCTTTTACTTCGTTTGCTTTATTTCTTTTTGTTCTGAATTGTTATGATAGTGTTATTGTTATGATAGTGTGGTTGTGGAACCCACATCACAGTGTTCAGTATTCTGACTACTTATGGGCTTATTGAGAATATGAAATTCTAGAAATCCAAAGTATGACTCCAACCGGTTCCCTTGCATACAGTCAGCCCTTTGAATTGGTGGGAATGGATTTAATGGGCCCATTACCGGCAACAAAGGAGGGATATCAGAATATATTGATAGCCACAGACTATTTTACAGATGGGTTCATGCATTTTCACTTAAAAATAAGTCGGCATCTGAGGTGGCAAAGAAAATGTACGAATTCATACAGCAATATGGATGTCCACAGCGTATACTGACAGATCGTGGGTCAGAATTCAATAATGAGGTAACTACTTATTTCTGAGGTTGTTTTTGACTATGTCTTCAACCACACTTTCAGATTACTGATAGTGAACATGGGCTTCATTGTCCTTGTGAGTTCTTCTTTATGGCCACTTTTTCTGACAAGTCTCTATGAACTCCCACTCAACTTTTGGCAAGGATTACTGTTGGTCACCCCATCAGAGTTGCTATAATCTTTTATTCTTTCTTTTCTTTTTACACACCAAACCTGTCCAAAGGAAAGTTTATGGCATAAGTTTTTTTCCTTTCAGCATAACCTAGAGATGTGCAAAAAATTGGGAATACAACGTAGCTTCTCCAGCCCATACCATCCACGAACCAATGGACTAGCTGAAAACACAAACAAATCCATCAAAAGGTAATTTTAGGGCAGGGAAAATTACAGTATTAATAGAAAGGAGAATGCACTTTGACAGAAGCTACAAAATGCCTCAAATTTTTAGTACATTAAACTGACACTAAACTGGGAGGAGTGGTAGATACGCTGGAGGGTAGGGATAGGATATAGAGGGACCTAGACAAATTAGAGGATTGGGCAAAAAGAAACCTGATGAGGTTCAACAAGGACAAATGCAGAGTCCTGCACTTAGGATGGAAGAATCCCATGCACTATTACAGACTAGGGACCAAATGCCTACGAAGCAGTTCTGCAGAAAAGGACCTAGGGGTTACAGTGGACGAGAAGCTGAATATGAGTCAACAGTGCACCCTTGTTGCCAAGAAGGCTAACGGCATTTTGGGCTGTATAAGTAGGGGCATTGCCAGCAGATCGAGGGACGTGATCATTCCCCTCTATTCGACATTGGTGAGGCCTCATCTGGAGTACTGTGTCCAGTTTTGGGCCCCACACTACAAGAAGGATGTGGAAAAATTGGAAAGAGTCCAGCGGAGGGCAACAAAAATTATTAGGGGGCTGGAGCACATGACTTATGAGGAGAGGCTGAGGGAACTGGTATTGTTTAGACTGCAGAAGAGAAGAATAAGGGGAGATTTGATAGCTGCTTTCAACTACCTGAAAGGGGGTTCCAAAGAGGATGGATCTAGACTGTTCTCAGTGGTACCAGATGACAGAACAAGGAGTAATGGTCTCAAGTTGCAGTTGGAGAGGTTTAGGTTGGATATTAGGAAAAACTTTTTCACTAGGAGGGTGGTGAAGCACTGGAATGGGTTACCTAGGGAGGTGGTGGAATCTCCTTCCTTAGAGGTTTTTAAGGTCAGGCTTGACAAAGCCCTGGCTGGGATGATTTAGTTGGGGATTGGTCCTGCTTTGAGCAGGGGGTTGGACTAGATGACCTCTTGAGGTCCCTTCCAACCCTGATATTCTATGATTCTATGATACATTGAAACTCAACTCGTCTTTTATTTGAAGTAAGAGGAATTATACCAATGCACTAGGATGGCCTCTTTACGCCTTTTCAATTGCATACAATTTCTCTCAGTAAAGCCAGTCCTTTCCCCTCCCCCCACAAATAATCCATCACAATTTTTTACAGATCATTGCAGAAGTTGGTTGATGACAGCGACTAATTGGGATGAATTTCGTGGTGACATTGTATTTTCTTTGCGAACAAAACCAAACTCTCATCCTATCAACTACTGTATGGCTTTGAGGCAAGATTCCCAGACCAAGTCTCCGACAACTACACGGTAAGTGTCCTTCAGCTTTCAGGCGCATATGTTATTCTGTGATTGTTCATTTTACAAACACAGCTCCTTCTCCATTTGTTTCCCAGCTGCTGGAGTCCCGTGATTCTGGGAGACTCACAGCCTTCATTGAAAAAATATCAACTTTTTAGGGGAAATCTAGAAACTTCCAGGGTGGTGCTGCTGCAGGGAGAGCCACACTTACCACACCCAGCCCTGAGGTGATTGTGCTGGGGAGAGGGGATCCCAGCAGGGCAGCTTTCCATGTCAGGAGGATGGGAGGGTTCTTTCCCATTTGTATTGGGTGGGGGGACCACTTTTGTGCATGGCTGGTTGAATTATGATCCTGACACGAATGCACACATGGGTGGGGGTTCCTGGGAGAAGTTTGAAAATCAGAAAACAGAGCCCCTCGCCCTGCAACCCCTCCCCTGACTACCACTTACATTAAAAAAAAAAACCCTATGATCCTTCTGTAAACATGATTGTTTATGGTGGGAAGGGCCATACTCAACACCTGTATTGGGTACTGCCCTGGGGTAGGAAGGGCTTTCATGAGCTGAGGCTGGGTGTGTCTAAGAGGGGCGAATGTGTGTGTGGGGAGGAAACTGAATTCCCAGCTGCCACTCCCCATCTAGGGACCCCACTCGCCCACCCTCTGTAGTTCGAAACGGCTCCCAGGCCCTCAGGGCAGGGGAACCCGGACACAGGGGACAGGGTTTGGGAGGAGTGAAGGGGACAGGGGATACAATGTTGGATCAGGAGAGTGGAAGCTCTCCAACCTTGGGTACAGAGCCCTCTGCAGTGGGTGGAGGAGAGGGAAACTGCCTACCTAATGATCCCGTCTTGAGGGAGCTGGGGTTACAGAATGGGGGGTGTCAGAGGCCTGTCTGTGCTGAGTGGGGCGGGGAGTTGCGGTTACGGGTCAGTTTTTGCTCTTCCATCTAACAGTAAAATCCATGTTGGTGCCTGTGCTGCAGGCTGCCCAGAAGGCCGGAGGTTCCCAAGAGGCCCCATGAGTGAGCGACGGGGGTCGGGGTTACTTGCATGATCGTTAGCATTGATTAAAGCAAAGGTGCTGTTGTGACGGGTACAAAGCTGTGAGGATGACATATAACATGGGGAACCATTTTATATGTTTCCACAAACTTGATCAGCTGAGAGCTGGCGTTTCTGCGATGGAACGTGGGAATGAAAAAGGAAAAGAAGTGGAGCTATTCCAGCCACAGATGAAGAGTTCTCCGTGTTACTTGACAAGTTAAGTGTACCAAGCCACACGACTACTGCACAGCTCTGACAGCAACACTCGGCTGCTTCTACTAATTGTAGAGTACAGGAATAGGGTAGCATCCCTTTAAGTGGTTTGTGAGCCCTCTAGTGATGCTCACTGTGATCTGTGTTTTGGAAGCCATCACAAACCAGTCAGAGCACAGTGCGTATTAGCCTAGGGCCTTGTATGTTTGTATATAGATGATAAACATGGTTGTTTGGGGACCAGCTGGGCCAGTGTAGTTTCCTCATATAATTTTTGTTGTGTAATGAGCAAAAGACACAACACTAATTATAAAGTTTTTTGTATTTATAAGACAATCAGGGAGGAGGGATAGCTCAGTGGTTTGAGCATTGGCCTGCTAAATCCAGGGTTGTGAGGTCAATCTTTGAGGGGGCCATTTAGGGATCTGGGACAAAAATCTGTCTGGGGATTGGTCCTGCTTTGAGCAGGGGGTTGGACTAGATGACCTCCTGAGGTCCCTTCCAACCCTGATATTCTAAACAAGTTTTGATACCTGTGACTGTGTTCCTGTTCCTAATTTGTTTGAAAACCAAGTAGGGTTCCTATAAACGGCATAATTTATAACTGTCCATATAATTTCTGTGAAACTATCACACAAAAATGGTCATATTGGGTCACACCAAAGGCATAGGACTTATGTCAGTGTAGTTAGGGTGATGCAGTGTCCATGTGGACACTGCGTGTTACTTTCATTGGCTGTTGGCTGATGGACTGGCCAATTTCCTTGGCTCCTGGCTCCCCGTTCCCTGCTGGGAGCCTGGCTGCACCAAGGCTCCCCAAGCATTGGGAACCGCCCATGAGCAGCGGGTATAATAGGCCTAGTGCAGCCAGTGCCGCAGGACCCTGGTTGCGGGCTTGGCAGGGAACATTTTTGCTTTTTATTATGGGGCGGGGCAGAGCAAAAGCACAGGTTCTTCTGCCAGGAGAGACAAAAAGAGAAGAGATTTTGATTTTTCGCAGGGCGGCTTGGGGCCTGCAGAGGGGAGGCATGACTGCGGAGGGTCTGGCCAGCCTGGGGCTCCTCCAAGCAGGTTGGATTGGGGGGGGGGGAGGGCTTAGGGCTCTGGCTGGCGGGGGAGGGGCAATGGGGCTTGGGGCTCAGGTGGTGGTGGGGGGTGTCTCAGGGCTCTGGCAATGGACTGGGACCAAAGCATCTTAGGGCTCTGGCCACAGAGGGGAGGCAGGGGGGCTCGGGCCTTGCAGGGGAGGGAAAGTCTCGGGGCTCCGGCCGTGGGAGTGGGAGAGGGGCTCAGGCCACGGCAGGGAAGGGGGACTTGAGGTTCTGGCCATGGAGGTTGGAGGGGGGCTCGTGCTGCGAAGGGCATGGGGGGGGAAGTGGGAGGAGCTCGGACCATAGGGGAGGGGCGGGCAGAAGGGGCAGAGCTGGGGTCTAGCCTCCCCAAAGTGCGGTTCCACCTGTTGTCCCTGGACCCACCCAGCGGGGAGCCAAGAGCCCAGGGAGCAGCCTCCAGACTACTGAATGGGACCTGGGAGCCTCGGGGCAGCACCTGGGCTGCTGGTGGGGAGCAGGGAGCCTTGGTGCAGCTGGGTTCCAGGCAGAGACTGGGGAGTCGGGAGCCCGGGGGTCAGCCCGGCTGGGGGCGGGGAGCCAGGAACCCAGGCAACAGCCTGGCTAGGAGTGGGGAGCCTGGCAGCTCTCAGCCCCCTCCCCCCCACACACACGTAGTGCCCCTGTTAAGGTAGTGGAAGTGCTCCTGGTGAAGCCGCACACCACCGACAGAAAAAGGGCCGTGTGGACATGAGCCGCCGCAGGAATTACTGTGGTAGTTTTACATTGACCTAACATAGTTCAACTTATGTTTTTAGTGTTGATTTGCCCTCTGTAATCAAGACACCTCAGCTGATGAGTCCCAGGTCTCCTCAGTGTCTGGGAAATCTGCACCGAGACAAAGGGTCTTATGGTCAACACACACGTGCACTGGGCGAACGTCAAATCAAAGCAATTTCCCCAATACGATTGTTAGTCACTGTTGGAGAGTGGGTACCACAATGCATAAGAGGGAAGGCTTCTTGAGGCTTGATTGTTACTTTGTCTTATGGTGGCACAACCGAGATAGTGGCCCCATTGTGCCAGGCTCTGCACAAAAAACAGAGATTGTCTCTTTAGAATACGAGCTCTTCAAGGTAGGGACAAAGGGGGGGAAAGGAACTTTAGGCAAAGAAGAAACTTGCTATTGTAACAAGTTATTGGAATTGTCAGCTGAACTGTAAAAACTTGGAGAAAGTTTCTAAAGTGTTACAATAACCTCATACAATAAGTGCTGGTGGGAAAAGATATAAATGCAAACTAAAAGACTGAATGAGGTGTCAACCGCCCACTTCAATTTAAGGGGTCCCCTGCAACATGTGTGAATCCCTTATGCTTAATCTGTATCACCTAAATTGTAACACTGGACATTCTGGTTCCCTTCTGCAAGGTCCAGACATGAAAGAAGAGCTCTGTGAAGCTTGAAAGCTTGTCCCACCCACCAACAGAAGCTGGTCCAATAACAGATACTACCTCGCTCTCATATCCTAGGATCAGCAGGGCTACCACAACACTGCAAACAAATGGGTGTGTCAGAAATTAGGCCTAATTGGTGAAAACAATTACCAGGAGATGGGCTATTTTGCACTGTATTTCTTCTTGGGGTTTTTTAAAAAGAAAAAACTTTTGGGGACAAAGTAGAGGAGGGGGAGTGAACGCAACAACTCCTGATCGAAAGAAGCAGCAGCTGTCTTCCAACAACTGCTCCAGTGAACTTTACCACCATGGTTGCAACCTCCACCCTCACTCGAGACCCCAAATCTTCTTCATCTTAACCACTAAGAGATGTCCTAATCAGATCAGGCCGCTGGACAAAGTCTGGCTTAGCTGGACAAAACTGTCATAGTTTGCAACATTGCTGTAAGCCTGTGGTCAAAGAGGCAGCAAAAGCACCGCCCAGAACAGCCCAACACTGGTACACGTTTGCCAGGTAGGCCTCCAACTGGTTTATCAGACTGCGTGCCAGGCCTGTATTTCTCCAGTTGCTGAGGCTGCAAGTAAGAGTCAGTCAGAGACAGAAACTGCATGTTCTATCTTTGCTGTTCTTTTCTCTTCCCTCTTGTGTGGGTTTGTCTTGTTTCATCTCCTAGGAAACAAGATCGGACTTTAATAACAACATCAACAACATTTCAACTAACTGCTTCTCTTTTCCCCAGAAGGACAGTTATTAGCATCTTTAATACCATCTAAAAGATGGTTAAACAGGGGGTTTCTTTGTAAAGACTCTCTCCAGCTAAAGGGAAAGGGAACAAGGGACATTGTTCAAATAGGAGCCTTATTTAATATTTCACATTTCAAATGCTTTAACTGTTTTTCCTTCTTTTTCTGTATCTTTAATAAAAGGTTAGAAAGAATTTTTCATGGTGTTTGCCATGGTACTAAGCAGGCTGAAATCTCCGCATACCAAACGCCAAACCTTATTTAACAGTGCTTAATGTCGGCCAGTGAAGGCTCATGTTAATACCATTGATTCCTTGGACCCAGACACTCTACCTGAATTAAGACAACATTGCCTAAGTTCATACAGCAGCTCAGTTGATATGAATAAGTGAAACCAGGGGTTACCAGTAAGGATGGATGAATCACTGGGTGAGATTCTCTGGCCTGGGATATGTGGGAGATCAGACTGGTTGGTCAGAATGGCCTTAAAATTTTGCCCATTGTGGTGCTCCTAGTGCTGTCTTATTTCATCGGTGTCAGCACGGTAACCAGCCAGGACAGCTTCAGTGAGAGAGTGTATAGAACAGGGCAATTCTGGAGAGATCCACATAGTCCCCTTCTGGCAGTCAGAGGTATATTGTCACCCTGAGCATGGGGTTACATCCCTGACCATCTTGGCTAATAGCCATTGATGGACCTATCTCCATGAACTGATCTAGTTCATTTTTTAATGCAGTTTACTTTCGGCCATCAGAATATCCTATGGCAATGAGTTCCAAAGGTTATCTGTGTGTTGTGTGAAAAAATACTTCCTTTTGTTTGTATTAAACCTGCTGCCTATTAATTTCTTTGGAAGCCTCTGGTTTTTGTATTGTGGGAAAGGGCAAATAACACTTTTATATTCACTTTTTCCACACCATTCATGATTTTATAGATCTCTATCATGTCTCCCCTTAATCATCTCTTTTCTAAATTGAACAGCCCTTTTTAGTCTGTCCTCATATGGAAGCTGTTCCATACCTTTGATCATCTTTAGTGCCCTTCTCTGAAACTTTTCCAGATCCATGATCTCCTTTTTGAGATGAGGTGACCAGAATGAGATACAGTAGTCCAGGCATGGGAGCACCATGGATTTACATAGTGGCATTATGATATTTTTTGTCTTAATTTCTATCCCTTTCCTATAGTACCTAACATTCCGGTATGATTTTGGACTGCTGTTGTGCATTAAGCTGAAGTTTTCAGAGAACTATCCACAACAACTCCAAGATCTCTTACTTGCGTGGAACAGCTCATTGAGAACCCATCATTATGTATATGTAGTTGAGATTAGTTTTTCTAATGTGCATTACTTAGCACTCACCTTCCATTTTGTTGCTCAGCCACTCAGTTTTGTGAGCTCCCTCTGTAACTCTTCACAGCCCGCTTTGGGCTCAGCTGCAGCACCCCTGCATTTCACTGTGAAAAGTTTGCTGGTGTTATCAGAAAATAACCTGGCATTATTTTGCAATTCTTGAGAATCCCGGGGCTGTGCTGCACCCCTGTGGTGAGAACAGGAATTGCGCTTTTCCACCTTGCGTTTGAACACACACGGCTTACAGTTTCGTTAGCTGGCTTTCCGCCCACCCACCCCCCCATTATAAAAAGTGCTCCAGCGCCACTGGGCTTGTTTCAGCAATAGGTTACATACCACAGATAGTAGTTCTGCAATTTCATATTTGAGTTCCTTCAGAACTCTTGGGTGAATACCAGCTGGTCTTGGTGACTTAATGGGGGCGGGGGTCCTGGCAGGGGGCGCTCAGGGGACAAGGAGCGGGGGGGGGGGATTAAATGGGTGAGGGATTCTGAGGGGGGTTGGAAATGGGAGGGGGTGGATGGGGTCAGGGGCCAGGCTGTTTGGGGAGGCACAGCCTTCCCTACCCGGCCCTCCATACAGTTTCGCAACGCCAATGTGGCCCTCGGGCCAAAAAGTTTGCCCACCCCTGCTCTAAAATCTCTTCTACTGACACGTCAGTGTGGGACAGTACTTCAAATCTGTCACCCACATCAGAGCTGTTATTTTGGGGTATCTCCCCCATATCCTAAGCAGCGAATACTGATACAAAGAATTCATTTAGCTTCTCTGCAGTGGCTTTGTCTTCCTGGAGTGCTCCTCTACCACCTTTGTTATCTAGTGGCCACTGGCTCTTCTGCAGGCTTCCTGCTTCCGACAAATGTAAAAAAAAAATCTTATTGCTAGTTTAGCAAATTGCTTCTCAAATTATTTCTTGGCTTGCCTAATTATACTCTTACACTTCACCTGCCAGCATTTGTCCTCCTTCCTGTTATCCTCACTAGGTTTTGACTTCCAAATTTTAAAGGTTTTACTTTGTTTTGTTTTGTTTTTGTTTTTTGGGAGGGGTTGTTTGTTTGTTTTGCCTCTAACCACTTCCATTACTCTGCTGTGTAGCCATGGTGGCATTCTTTTGGTCTTCTTATTGTCTTTTCTGATTTGGGTATACATTTAATCTGAGCCTCTGTTATGGTGTTTTTAAGTAGTCCCCAGACTGTTTGCAGGCATTTAACCCTTGTGACAGCTCCTTTTAATTGCCATCTAACAAGAGTCCTCATTTTTTTGTAGTTCCCCTTTTTAAAGGTACATGTTACCATATTGGGGTTTTTTGGTATTTCTCCCCCCTACAAGGACGTTACATTTAATCACATTATAGTCACTATTGTCGAATGGTTCATCTAGTTACTGCTTTGACCATCCAGTCAGGATTTGAAAATATCAAAAGATGGAGAATCTACTACTTCCCTTGGTAGTTTGTCCTAACAGTTAATCAGCCTCTTTGTTTAAAAAAAAAGTGCTTTATTTCTGATTTGAATCTGTCTGGCTTTAACTTCCAGCCATTGGTTCTTCTTATGCCTTTCTTCACTATATTAAAAAGAGCCCTTTAGTACCTGGTATTTTCTCCCCATGAACGTTCTTAGACTAAGGCTTGGTCTACACTACAGTCATAGGTCGATATAAGGCAGGTTTTCAGTGTATACACTACAGCCTTTCTCCCACCGATCTAAGTGCCCTACTACACCGACATAATCATTCCACCTCCACAAGAGGCGTACAGCTTATGTCAGTGTAGTTAGGGTGATGGAGTGTCTGTGTGGACACTGCGTGTTACTTACATTGGCTGTTGGCTGTCATACTGGACAATTTCATGGGCTCCTGGCTTCCTGTTCCCTGCAGGGAGCCTGGCTGCACTTAGTCTCTCCACGCATTGGGAGCCATCCAGCGGGGAGCAGACACAAGTTTAAGTGCTGGGCTTGTTAAAATAATTTGTGTGGTCCTGGAGATGGGAGCATTTAACCCTAGAGATACCAAAACATTCCATTGTGGGCATTATGGGCTGCAGCTGGGACAGAGATGACTGGAGTCAGGACTGCACTTTGGAGGCCCTGGTTTCTCCCAAGCCATTTGCTCACTGTGGCTCCCATCCTCTCAGGCTCCACAAATAGAATTAGTTGTTTTATTTTTTCTGGGTTTTTTTGTCTGTTTGGAAAAAGGAAAAATGGGCAAAGATTCTGGCAAAGAGACTGAGGAGAAAGAAAGAAAGGAGCTTTCTTCTCCTGAGTTAATGAAAGGCTGTGACATCCCCTGTGAGCCCCCTCATAGTACTGAATCAAAACGAAGGGCATTTTGATTTGGCTTTGAGATAAAGTTAAGAAGCAAACTGTCCTGATAGTTGGCTGTATGCATAATAATAGTTGAGCCTGTCAGACAGTACATCAGACACAACATTTCTTAGAAAACAGCGGCATCAGGTGGTGTGTGACTATACTTTGGTTTGATGCTGCCTTTCTTGGTGGATAGACAAGTCAGATTTCCATCCCCTAGTCTCTCCGAATCAGCTCTCACGTGCTCCTCAGAATAATCGTATTAACTGAAAGATCCATCTTCATTGCAACAGGATACATTGTGGTGACAGGTGGTTTAACTTACATCTTTATCCATTGGGGCTTCTTCAGCTCCCCATCCTGTTCCTGTGGGTCTCAAGAACAAACAGCATGCCGTTTGGTTATGGACTGTCGTCATGGACTTTATCATCTTGACCGTAGATGCAAACGCTTGACGTCTACGGATGCTGCTGCCATGATAGAGTGACTACATCACTTACCCAACATCTAATTCATTGTGCCATCAGAAGCCATATGCCAGAAAAACGGCAAGGTCAGGGGTGAGGGATTGATACATTAGAGATGTCAGTTGCTTTCTGTTATAATGGCTTTATATATATATATATATATATAATTCAAGCTTGTGTCCCTGGAAGAATAAGTGGCGCTTTAATGCCACGTAGGGCTTGTTTACACTAGAACTTATCACTTACCAGAACACTAATCCACATCCCTGAGCGATGTAAAATATACTAACCTAAGTGCTGGTGTAGACCGAGCTATGTTGGCAGGAGAGCTTCTCCCACCAACATAGCTACCCAGGGCTGCCCCGGGGGGGGGGGGCAAGTGGGGCAATTTGCCCCAGGCCTCGGGCCCCGCAGGGGCCCCCACGAGAGTTTTTCGGGGCCCCTGGAGCGGGGTCCTTCACTCGCTCCAGGGGTCCCGGAAAACTCTCGCGGGGCCCGGGCCCCCGGAGCGTCTTCTGCTCCAGGTCTTCGGCTGCAATTCGGCGGCGGGGGGGTCCTTCCACCCCGGGACCCGCCGCCGAAGTGCCGGGTCTTCAGTGGCGGGGACCCCAGGCCCCCTGAATCCTCTGGGTGGCCCTGTAGCTACCGCCTCATATAGAGGTGGAGGTGTTATGCTGACAGAAGAGCTCTCTCCCATCAGCTTAGAGTGTCTTGAATGCTAGCGGGAGCTGTAGCACTTCTAGTGTAGATTAACTGTAACACTGGATCTCAGCCTTGACACCAAGAGGCAAGGAGTGTGGGAAAATCTCTCTTGGCAACTTTGCTCCGCTTTGCAGGCTGTGACTCACGTTTGCTGCTAGTTGTAGGTGTTTTCTAAAAAGAACTTGTGGAATTGCAGTCCCAGCCCAGAGTGTGACATGGGTATGAAACAGCCAGGGGTCTTGGGGCAGGGACAGAGATGGGATCCTGTGTGAGAACAGACAGTCCAGAGAGCACTGTTTCAGGAGAGAGAGAGAGAGAGAGAGACTCCTAAATAGAGAGGGTTAGAAACCAGTCCGAGCAATATCAACAAATCAAACTGATCAGCAGCACAGGGCCAGTGTCTCCCCATTCCTCAAGCTGGGGAAAATCCATGTCCACGCCTCTCTGTTGGAGGGCGATGATGAGCTGTGACTTTATCTCACTGTTGTCTCATCGTTCCTGGAGAGAATGAAACAATACAATAGAATTATGAGTCTGAAATGGCTGCACTGCCATGTGTGTAAAAAGACCTGCAATCTTCCCTGCAGTGCTGACTTTGCCATGTTCCAGTCACTCTTGGGAGATGATGTGGAGAAGCAGCCATCTTGCCTTTCTTTTTGGTTATGCCAGCTGCAGTTCAGCTGAGTTGTAATCTGCTTTAAACCATTATTCCCACTCAAGAAATGGAGGTGTTAGAACTTTGAACTAGTTAAAATCTCCCAGAATACTCTGTGCTCATGCTAAGTTTTATTGTGCAAATTTACTAGTAGTTAAATTGTTCTAACCTTTGTTCATTGTATATGTGACATCTGTCAGACGCAAGATGTATGCTCTGTTAAGGTTTGCCAGATATGAACTGTGTGCTAGGTACAGTTAGTACAAATATTTGTTTGGTTTTATGCTACTTGTGTGCTATCCCCAGCTAAATTGTTGTGTGCATAATTAGATAAGAAAAGGTGTGTAAAGTCTGTGGAATCTGGAATTTTCTGTCTTCTAAATGAGGACAAATATGAGCAAAACATACAAATATGAGCAAAGCTGAGCTCATAGTTTGGAACAGAGTGAAGACATAACTGCTGCAAGACCGTTCTCCAGATTGGGTATATACTGACCTTTCTGTATTACTGTGACAGTCTGTACCTCTATGTTCACCCCTTATCGGGATTATGATAAATTTTGTACAAAGTATGCCTTTTGAGGTATCATTTGAAAACTCATAGTCTGCTGAACATCATTGTCCTGTTAAAATATGTGTGTGGCAACATTGTATGTAAAGTGATATGATTCTACTGTATGATGTTACTTAGACATGTTGCAGTTCTGGAGAAAACCCACAGACCAGTTCCTCAGAGACAAAAAGGCAGACTGACCCCTCAGCCAGATGTCAGCAAAATCAAATAGACTATCACCTGGTTAAGTGGCTGTTCTTTGGTAGGAAAAAGGGTGTGAGTGAGAAATCTGCATTTTAACAAAGGAAAAGCTTAAGGTTATATGAGCTTTATATGAGCTTGTATTGTCCAGGAGAAGGCTGGACAGTATGTGATGTACATTTCTGATGTACATTTCTGGGACGAGGAATTTGCTGGTATTGCTCTGCAGTATAATTCAGGAGTCACTGGCTATAGGACTCATACAGTATTGCTGGGAGTAATTTACATGCTGGAGGCTGTGTGAGAGCAGACCAGGAGTGGTTGCTTTCACAGCAAAGCAGTGTAAAAGGCACCCCTGATTGGAGAACAGATAGTCACAGCTGTTCAACATTCCACATTGAACCACGGGTAAAGTCACAATTTATTGATTGGAAGTAGAGTCTGGTTATCTGACATCTCAACTCACTTACTATGAAACCCCAAAGCAGATAAGAATTATTGTGCGTCTCTCTCCCCTTAGTGACGCTGAGCTGTACTAAGACTGAACTGCCTCAGGGGTATATGTTAGTTTGCCAGCCCCAATTGGTTAAAACTCATGAGATTTTTCTAAAATAATAAAAGTTGGAGGTTTTTACTTGCTTTAGGTTTCTGAGTTGTTAGGGTGCCGTGCCCTGGTTTCAAGTTTTCAAGGTTTTCTCTGCTACCCTGAGGGTTAGAAACTTACCTTTTGTAATGAAAGCTGAAAGTCTCATGCAATTCAGTGGAGACAACCTGAACCCCTGCTCCACCCATACCCCCTGGGTGCCATCCCCATCCCTCCCCTCAACCAGCCTTGGCAATTTCCGAGACAGACTCTCCTGGTGTGTTATCTGGGCTTATGTAACAGTTGCTGAGTGATCAGCATGGGCTCCAACTCCTATAAGCTTTAGCATCAAAAGCCCTTCAAGAAATTACAAAGAGGGGGGACATTTTCTTTTTGAAAACCTTTTATAATGAAATTTGAACATTTTTGAAAAACTGAATTTTTGGAAAAATATTTTGATTTGAGATTTTCTTTAGGGTTTTTTGTTTTGATTTCATTTACTACTTTCAGTTTTTTAAAGGACTTAGGCAGTAGCCCTGTTAGCTGCTTCACCACCTAAGATGCTTGTACTGGCCGATTGCTGTGGTTCAGTAGCTACACTGAGATGGTTAGGATTGCATAAAGTCTGAGAGTGAGTCTGTGCTTTCAGCTCTCACGCAAAAGCTTTTTTGGTGCAGCATTATTCAATATCATAGAATCATAGAATATCAGGGTTGGAAGGGACCACAGGAGGTCATCTAGTCCAACCCCCTGCTCAAAGCAGGACCAATCCCCAACTAAATCATCCCAGCCAGGGCTTTGTCAAGCCTGACCTTAAAAACCTCTAAGAAAGGGGATTCCACCACCTCCCTAGGTAACCCATTCCAGTGCTTCACCACCCTCCTAGTGAAAAAGTTTTTCCTAATATCCAACCTAAACATCCCCCACTGTAACTTGAGACCATTACTCCTTGTTCTGTCATCTGGTACCACTGAGAACAGTCTAGATCCATCCTCTTTGGAACCCCCTTTCAGGTAGTTGAAAGCAGCTATCAAATCCCTCCTCATTCTTCTCTTCTGCAGACTAAACAATCCCAGTTCCCTCATCCTCTCGTCATAAGTCATGTGCTCCAGCCCCCTAATAATTTTTGTTGCCCTCCGCTGGACTCTTTTCAATTATTCCACATCCTTCTTGTAGTGTGGGGCCCAAAACTGGACACAGTACTCCAGATGAGGCCTTATCAATGTCGAATAAGGGGGAACGATCACGTCCCTCGATCTGCTGGCAATGCCCCTACTTATACAGCCCAAAATGCCGTTAGCCTTCTTGGCAACGAGGGCACACTGTTGACTCATATCCAGCTTCTCATCCACTGAACCCGTAGGTCCTTTTCTGCAGAACTGCTGCCTAGCCATTTGGTCCCTAGTCTGTAGCAGTGCATGGGATTCTTCCGGCCTAGGTACAGGACTCTTCACTTGTCCTTGTTGATATATATATATATATATTCATCTTGAAGGCAGTCTGAGGCATAATGGACATGGACACACACACAAGTATTTCCCTACCTAAGTGTCGGCAGGGGAATGTGTGTGTAAGTAGCATCCACGCCGTGCTTGAATAGTATCTCTATGCAATGAAGTGTCTATTTTTGTTGAAAGGAGCGCCCTCTAGTGTCTGTAAATAGAACAGTCCATCAAGGGTCATTTTAGTTAGCAATAAACAATCCAAGTTGTCCGTATCCCACTAACCTTATGGCATTAAAAATAGTAAAAGGCTACTCAGATTTCAGAACTGGGAGCTGCACTCTCTTCTTTTCATCATCAGCTAAACATAACTAAAATATAGCAACTACTAACCATTGCTCCCCACGGACTCCCTCTCAACACTTCCTCTGACGCTGTTGGGTGGTGCAGTATTCATCTACTCCTTTGAATGACAATGGATAGTCACCAGTCCAGGGTAAGAGCGCCTCATAATTAGCTATTCCATATTTTGTGCTTTATTCCACTTAAAGGGAAGTTCATTTAATCCAGGCATGCGATCAAATGCTAAATAGGGCATGCAGAAGTACTTAAACCCAACACGCGCGCTCTGAGCTGCACCCATTCAGCCCTGGTAGGAGAGCAATCCAAATGGACTAGAACTGAGAATCTCATCTCTCTATGAATAAATGGCGGAGCTTGCATTTGAAAATAAGACGGCCCAGACATAGCTGGCACTTACCAGCTGACTGCTAGCTCAAAAGTTAAAAGGGTCCTCAGTCAAAACAGTGGGTAAAATTTTCAAAAGGTCCTGGGTCCCAGTAACCTGCAATGAGTGTCCAAATGACTGTTGAAAGTGGGACTTAGGCCCTTTTGGAACTTTTACCCACTATCTGTAACTGTCTGATGTGCTGGCAGAGGGTGTCCATTAGCCCGTAGGTTAGCTATAGAGAAGCTTTGTGTGACGTTTCACTCCATATTCTTTATGAAAATATGCTTATAATATGGATCTGACATAACAGATATACTTACGCAAGATGGCTCATATGAGATATCATTGGAAAGGTTATGATTTACTGAATGTGATTATCCAATTTGTATGCCTGTATCATGTCTGTATCTGAAGTAAGGAATATTAATTATGTATCTATTTCAAATGTGTTACTTTGGGTGTCACCCCCAACCAGCCCTTCAGGTACAACAATGAGAAAGCCAGACAGGCTAATGGGCCATTAGCAGAGACAATGGACTGTAAAAGAGCTTAGTCTTCCTGTTGACAGCCTACGAGCAATGGCTGCCACAGCCATGCAGAGACATGGGTCCGAGTAACCTGGTACGGATACCCCTCCTCCGCTTTTGGAATGCCATTGTTTTTTCCACTGGAAGACAAAGGGTTCTTGCCTTACACAAGAACTATACAAGGCAGAGGGGTGATCTAGGTTGGATATTAGGAAACACTATTTCACTAGGAGGGTGGTGAAGCACTGGAATGCGTTACCTAGGGAGGTGATGGAGTCTGCTTCCTTGGAGGTTTTTAAGGCCCGGCTTGACAAAGCCCTGGCTGGGATGATTTAGTTGGGAATTGGTCCTGCTTTGAGCAGGGGGTTGGACTAGATGACCTCCTGAGGTCCCTTCCAACACTGATATTCTATGATCATCGTGGTTCTCCTCTGCCTCCCCACCCTAAGAGACACTGAAAAACACCTGGAACCAAGAACTGAACTGGGAGGAGAAGAGTCGAATCATAGAGTATCAAGGTTGGAAAGGACCTCGGGAGGTCATCTAGTCCAACCCCCTGCTCAAAGCAGGACCAATCCCCAGACAGATTTTTGCCCCAGATCCCTAAATGGCTCCCTCAAGGATTGAACTCACAACGCTGGGTTTAGCAGGCCAATGCTCAAACCACTGAGCTATCCCTCCCCCCTAGCTGGAAGGGGGTCCAGCTTGTGAGTAATAATACCTGAGGTCTCAAGCTGGAGACCAGTGCAGCTGCTTTTCAAGCCTTTCTGTAATCTGCCTGCAACAATATCTAGGGTGAGAAATTACTATTTGTAACCAATTTCTTTAGTGAAACAACCTTAGTTTGCGTGTTTGGTTTTATTTGCTTAGTAATCTGCTTTGTTCTGTTTACTATCTCTTTAACTACTTAAAATCCACCTTTTGTAGTTGATAAACTTATTTCCTGTTTATAATATAACCCAGTTTGTGCAATTCATAATTGGGGGTGCAAGAAGTTGTGCATATCTCTCTTCACATTAAGGAAGAGGGCGAATTTTATGAGCATGCGCTGTACAGATATTTCTATACAGTGCAAGACAATATTATTTTGGGTTTGTTTCCCAAAAGGGGTGGGCATGTGAGTGCTGGAGGAGTCCTCTCACACAGAGCTGACTTCAGTCTGTGTCTGCAGCAGGGTGTGACTCTACCTGTGTGTGTGTTGCAAGAGGACGGAGAGCCTAATTCAGCAAAACGGGGAGAGGGAACCCAGGCTGGTTGAGCAGGAGAGGCTCAGTGAAATCCCAGTACATCAGGCGGGGGTTTATACAATTTATACTTTGTTTAAATATTAACGAGAGAGCTTAATTTTTAAAAACATGAGTGTGCTCTTTGCATCAAATGAACATTGAAATAGGAAGAGAAATGGAGTCACCATCTCTGCCTTGCTGTCCATGCCTTAGGGATCTCCCCAAAGCCAGCTGCCGTCTGTGTCAGCTGAACTATTTGGAAATGAGTGCAGGAACATAGGGTTTGGCATATCACTTCACACCAGTGCTACATCACATCTAGACTCTGGCCTCCAGCAGTGGACCATGCCTGAATCAGAAGGAGAGCACCCTCGCCAAAACAGAGCTACTGAATCATGCAGTGCTGGACATTGGAGGCTGGAGACCAGGCATGTCAGATTCCTTCCTGGCATCGCTGTGAAGTTAATAAATAGACTCCTGGAACAAGAGATCTGATTATCGTTGTTTTAGCTTGCATAACTAAAGAATAAATTTGTTAGTCTCTTAAGGTGCCACAAGTACTCCTGTTCTTTTTGCGGATACAGACTAACACGGCTGCTACTCTGAAACCTAAAGAATGTTATTAATGCTCACATAAGTGTCCTGCTCTCTTAAATCCCCTTGCTGTATCTGACCCATAACCGCCTGCAGTAATGAACTCAAAAGGTTGCCAATGCTCTGTATTTCCCCTCTGTTCATTTGAAAACATTCCCCTCCATTAATTTGAGTGAGCTTTTGTATTAACAAGAAAAAAGGAACAATCAGCTTTTATCATCTCTGCTACCACCTTAAATACCTCCATGCAAACCCTCTGCAACTCTCTTCCTTTGCACAGTCACACAGAGGTATTTGGGGCTGGGACAAAATTTGAAGGCCCCCACCTCTTTCCAAAAACTTTACCATGGAGATGAAAGAGTTTAAGAAGAATACTGTTGAAAACTTTAAAGGGGATTTATTATCACAGAAGACAAATCACATTAGGTGTATCTTTCTTGCTTTTTT
Organism: Terrapene triunguis; assembly: GCF_002925995.2. Classification (NCBI taxonomy): domain Eukaryota; kingdom Metazoa; phylum Chordata; order Testudines; family Emydidae; genus Terrapene; species Terrapene triunguis. Next base: position 5,266,855 of record NW_020664377.1, read on the forward strand.
GACGCTATCATAATTTAAGCTCATTGCAAGATCACACACTGTTGACAGCATCACTAAGCCTGATATGCAGTCCTGGCCCATGGTAGATGGGAGGCAGTTTTTCTTTTTTTTTAAATCAGAGCTAACTTGCTAAAGGAGCGTTTCCCCTCAGAAGCCAAAATCGGCATTGAGTTGAAAATCCTTAGAGTGACACATATCTGTGGGAAAACATTCCACAGTCCTTTTTCATAAATCTTGTTTAATCACAGAATCATAGGACTGGAAGGGACCTCAAGAGGTCATCTAGTCCAGTCCCCTGCACTCATGGTTCAGAACTAAGTATTATCTAGACCATCCCTGACAGGTGTTTGTCTAACCTGCTCTTAAAAATCTCCAATGACAGAGTTTCCACAACCTTCCTAGGCAATTTATTCCAGTGCTTAACCACCCTGACAGGAAGTTTTTTCTAATGTCCAGCCTAAACCTCCCTGGCTGCAATTTAAGCCCATTGCTTCTTGTCCTATCCTTAGAGGTTAAGAAAAACAATTTCTCTCCCTCCTCCTTGTAACAACCTTTTACATACTTAACTGTTATGTCCCTTCTCAGTCTTCTCTTTTCCAGACTAAACAAACCCAATTTTTTTCAATCTTCCTTCATAGGTCATGTTTTCTAGACCTTTAATCATTTTTGTCGCTCGTCTGGACTCTCTCCAATTTGTCCACATCTTTCCTGAAACGTGCGCCCACAACTGGACACAATACTCCAGTTGAGGCCTAATCTTCGCAGAGTAGCGTGGAAGAATAACTTCTTGTGTCTTGCTTACAACACTCCTGCTAAAGTCCCAGAATGATGTTTGCTTTTTTTGCAACAGCATTACACTGTTGACTCATATTTAGCTTGTGGTCCACTATGACCCCCAGATCCCTTTCCGCAGTGCTCCTTCCTAGGCAGTCATTTCCCATTTTATATGTGTGCAACTGATTGTTCCTTCCTAAATGGAGTACTTTGCATTTGTCCTTATTGAATTTAATCCTATTTACTTCAGACCATTTCTCCAGTTTGTCCAGATCATTTTGAATTTTAATCCTATCCTCCAAAGCACTTGCAACCCCTCCCAGTTTGGTATCGTCCGTAACTTTATAAGTGTAGTCTCTATGCCATTATTGAAGTCATTTTTCCAAATACACCTCTACCCCATATAACGCGGTCATGGGGAGCCAAAAGTCCCTACCGTGTTATAGGTGAAACACCATTATATCGGGGTAGGGACGGCAGGGCTGCAGTGGTGATTTAAAGAGCCCGGGGCTCCGGCCGCGGGGAGCCCCAGGCCCTTTAAATCGCCCACGGAGCCCTGCTGCCGCAGCCCTGGAGTAGGGGAGGCAGGGTTCCAGTGGTGATTTAAAGGGCTGGGGCTCCCCACAGCAGCCGGAGCCCCGGACCCTTTAAAGCGCCGCCGGAGCCCCATTGCTACTGCGTTATATGCGAATCCGTGTTATATCAGGTTGCTTTATAGCGGGGTAGAGGTGTAGTATCTCTCTCAGCTTGTTTAAAAGGTGAGTTCAGTCCTGTTCAGTGGGAGAGCCCAGCCACACTGGTAGAATATCCATATACAGCTTTGCCTCTACTCAGCTACTTCTTGGAGTAGATTGCGATTGTCTATAGTGAGATATTATTTCCATAAATCAACCACATGACCACATAGATAAGGAGTCGAAGTGGGTTGATAAGCAAAATGGCTCTAGATAATAGATAATATTACTTAGACACAGATAATAGCTCCTGACACAGCTATTGCACAATAGATTTATTTCAGAAAAGGAATCATTTCAAGAGTTTCTTTAAGAAGATGGATAAAAAAGCTTCAAGAACACATTAGAGGGACTTTGGCTTATTAGCCTGTCACATATCAGAATGCAGCCTAATGCAGCTTGCAGACCAAGACTCATACATTCTCTTCCCAGCACTGTCAGTTACCTATCGAGTAACTTGGTCAAGTCACAATGTGGTGTTGTGATGACTGGGCCTACAAATTTACTCCAATTGTGAGTTTAACCGTAAAAAGTGAGCGTAAATTCGTAAGGTGTCACAATAACCTAGAAGAACAAATGTTGTAACAAGTGCAAGTGTAAGAAGCTGGATTGGTCTAAACCAAAAAGGCCATGCTGATATATTCTAAAGGCTGTTAAAATTATGCTTGATAAAAACAGGAGATGTGAAGCCTGAAGTTAATGAGCCAAAATTGGTATATTAGATATTAGGCTTAATTGCTGGACAAAATAATGAGGTGATGGAATATTCCACCGATCTCTCCCTTCCTGAGTCCTTAAAAGAGATTTTGTGGGACAAGTATGAAAGAACAAAAGGACAGATGGAGGTTACTGGAGCAAACATAACCCTCATGGAGGCGACACACACACACACACACACACACACACACAATCTCCTGGGACCCCAGGCCTTCTTCAGCCTAATTCTGAGGGATGTCCTGACCAGATGGAGCCAGAGAGAGCGATCCAGATGACATCACCACCTCTACCAGCTCCAGCACAATCCCAAACTCCTTTGGGGATGAAACTGGATCGGACTTTAACAGCAGCAGCTTCAAGCTGATCTTAACCAACTTCATTTCTTTTCCCCAAAAGGATAGTTATTGCCATCTCTAATACCATTTCAGAGACTGTCAAACAAGGGGGTTTGTCCTTCTAAAAACTCTCTTCAGCTAAAGGGAAAAGGAACAAGGGATGTTAAAATAAAAAAAAATTATTTAATACTTTTCATTTCAAATGCTTTAACTCTTTGCCCTTCTTTTCTGGATCTTTGAAAAGGTTAAACGTGTTTGACGTGGTGCTAAGCAGACTGAGGTCTAATATACTACATTCTTTAACACTGTTTAATGTGAGACAGTGGTTAGGTTATGGTAACACCTTTTGCCCATATATTCAACCTAAACTGATGCAACATTATATTAATACAATTAAGACAACCGTGTCTGTGCCTCATTATCTCCACTAACCAGACAGGAAAAGACTGACCTACCTGTGAAAAGTGCCAGCTTGACACCTCCAAAGACGAAGTCCTGTATTTATCCAAGGAAAATAGAAAGCAATTGCAGTGAAAATTTCCACTGCTAGTGCACTCTTAACTCTGAAATGGCGGAACCCCTCCTAGAGATTGACTCTGTCTGAGCACCTCTGCCAAGTTTGCCAGTTGCTGTCTGTTACAGATGATGGTAGTTTTTTTTGCAATGTGAACAATCTGTGTACTAGGAACTAGACAAATCACCAAATGCATTTCACTGAAGTCAGTAAAGAACCATCACATGCGATATGCCAACCCACATGTTTCTTTCCTCCCACCTGCTTCTAAAGAAGCATGCATTAGCCCCAGCTAGATTGGATGACCGATTGCTTTGATCTAATATGGCAGTTCCTATACAGGACTAGGTTTATTTAGTGCAACGAGACCTAAGGCTCTCCCATGAATTCTCCTATATTATTGACTCTCAGGTTGGCACTCTCCTGGGCAGGCAGAGGGGCATGTGCACAGCCAGGGCGACAAGACGAAGCGGGAAGCCCCGCTGACACCAGCGGGATATGGTGTGAGTCAAGCTGACGTGGTGAACAAAATATGGCAAAATAGCAGCATTAGCAGGGTCTTGCTAACAGTAGGGGGCACTTTCATTCTAAACACTTCAATTCAGTTGCTCATCACATTCAGCTGAAAATCATCTTTTCTGAGAAGTATGGCATTGTTCTCTAATCAATATTTCCTTTAGAATTAATGACCCCAAAGTGTTCCTGGGCTGTGATGCATACTTCGACACAATAAGCATTCAAGAAATAAATACAGCTCCAAAGTTACCAATTGTTCCTGTACCACACACACAGAAGTGGACCTGCATTGAAGTGAATAGCCATATTATTCTGTTAAATTATAGGGAATTCACATCTACAGAGAAAGTTCTCTCTGCTGTTTTTTCTTTCATTGTGATATAAAGAACACTCAGCAGGTTGATGCTTTGCTTGCTCAGTAACATAATTGCACATAAGGTGATGCTGGCTGGACATGGATTCATACTTGCACCTCGTCGAACTGCATAAGTACATCTGGATTTTTTATGAACCCCCTCTATTGATTCAGAGAGCAAATACAGCATCTGCAGTTTCCCCACAACTATGTCCCTATGAGACTACCTGGAGCATGAGGAGATAGGTAATCATTTGTATACCTTTCTTCTGTGACTATCAACAAGATGTCCAGTTGTGGTGGGGGCTGGGACAGGCTGTGAACATTTGCCCACCAGACATTAGAACGAGACCTGTCACTTGTTCTACAAAACAATTCAGGGCTGTTTGGTGAAACTTTGATGACTACCAACTTGGAACAGATACTGACCAACGCCTCAATCCTCTGAGCTAGAGGCTTGCAACCTGACCTGAACTTGATGGAACCCAACTACAAGGGTCAGGTTCAGGTTGGAAAACAACCAGATACCCTCGGCTCAAGTTGGGTTGTCTCTCACCTTCTCCTGCTTGTGGGGTTGGTGCAGCTGCAGCCTCTGCTCCTGCCGGCTGCTACCTCCTCACTGTGCTGCGTTTGCTGTGCAGTGAGCGTGCTGAGTCGCAGCACCTCTCACTCCACAGTGCACATAGTCCAGCAGGAGCCGGTGGCCGGCAGGAGTGGGACTCGAAGCTGCCACTGCACTGAGCCCACGGGGCAGGCGGTGACTGGAGATGGATTGCAGGCACAAGGGGTGGGGAGTGGGAAGACCCCACCAGGACTAGTCCCAAGGAGAAGCCAGTGGTGCTGACACAGGTTTGAGGGGAAGTGTCAGGTTCTGGTCAGGTCTGAGAACGACTTGACTCTCTTGGGCTTGGAGCGGGCTCAGGTTAGGTTTCAAAATTAGCCCTGAGCAGACCTCTACTCTAGTGACACTTTCCCCCTATTCGTCTTTGTCACCATTAACAATATACCATGTGCATTGCTTAAATACCATCCTTCTGCTTTACAATGATGATTTGAACTCTAAGGAACCACAGGAATTTCACCGCAAGTTAGCATCAACCAGTCAATATCAAACAAGTTACCCCTGGATACAGGGGTCAATCTGAAGTTCTCTGGCAGGTGTGACACAGGAGATCAGACTAGATGATCTAATGGTACCTTCTAGTCTTAAAAATCTCTGACACTAGCCCGGGGGAAGGGGTGGGCTTGAAAGCTCAAGCCACGTCTCCACAGCTCTTTTTAGCTTCCTAACATAAGCCTGTCTAGCTGGGCTGGGAGGCTCTCTCAACAGGTCTTTTGCTCAGTAATCTTTTACTACTTTGACAAACTACACGGCGGCTTGCTGTGTTTTTCCTTTCTTGTGATTGAGCAAGAGAAAAATCATAATTAACGATGCATGTGAGGTGAGCACTGGCCCCTCATTCTACTATACTCTTAGTGAGATTTGCATATGAAGGACTCCAGAGATAAATAGGTCATTAAAAAACTCCAGGTAAACCGTTTAGGAAAAGAAACATTTTATTGAAAAAAAAATTACATTTCACGTATACACCATGAAAATAATTATTTGTGTTTAATCTTCATAAGAAGAGGTTAAGACTTTCACAAAAACATACACTCTGTATTACAGCATTACTCTATTTGATAACAGATTCTGGTGGCCTCTGCCCTGTTCATTTACAATGGACAGCAGTACAGCAGGATTAAATGTGCTTCAAACTAAAGTCCTACACATTGGCCTCTTCCAGATGCTACCACCTTTCGTTAAGAAGAAAAAAAAAATCACCAATTGGGTCAATATTTAAGGTTCATTTTATATATTTTAAGTAAGGCCAAACTTCAGTCCTCCTTTTCTTAGTTAATTCAGAAATCAACAGCCTGGAGAAAACACCAATGGAAGATAATTCCAAACTCCTTTTTCTCCAGCAATTGAATAAGTGAAAAGCACAGTAAAATGGCATTTAGGAAACAATGTTTCTTCATTTTCCAAAGTGAAAGTGACATAAAAAGGCTACATTTAAAATGGCGCCAACAGCAAATTGTAAGGTCACGATTCAATGGCATTAGAATATCCAGAACTTAAACCCTTCTATCACATCATCTCTCTCCTAAAATGACAAACCACACTATAGTTTTCCAATATATTAATAAGTCAGGAGAAAATATTGTTCAATCAGTATTGAACATTTCTTGTATAAATATCAATTCTGATGGAGCCACTTGGCACTTATGGACAAAGGCTTTAATCTAACAAAGTGCTTAAGCACACGCTTAACTTTAATCACATGAGTAGTATCACTGAAGTCAATGGAACTACTCACATGCTTAAAGTTAGGCTCATGCTTAAGGGCTCTGCTAGACTATCATGTATATACATTCACAAGTGCTCTTCTACAATTGATCATTTATTAATAGGTTCTTCAGACAAAGTAGTACTAGGCTGACAGCTGACAATGACAACTAGTATTATACTGCCTGAAACTATATCTTCTGGAACTCCCTTCCTCATAGGGATACTAGTATTATTTTGGTTCAGGAAGTTTTTTTTTAAAATCTGTAAATAAAGAAAAAAATACATATTAATGCCACTTAAGACTGGGAGACTTAAAAAAAGTAACCCATTAGATGCTGAAGAGTGCAGCACAATTCAAATCCAGTGTTTTCTATAGTGAACAGCAGGGTTTATTGGGTGCCTTAATTTTTTCTTGTGCAAAAACTATGAGTTCAGTGTGGCAGGTTTGCTGCAAGTATTACAATAATTTGTTCTACAGAAACAGTCTAATTTTTAAACAATTCTTGTCAGATCTGGATTACACTGACAATGCGCAACTACTGTGAAAGCAGGCACTGTGAAAGCTACTTCACACTACTTTGCCTACATAACTGTAGTTGTAAAAGGCAACCCCTATCCAGTTCTAGTGGATCTTCCGATGACAACGACAATCACTGAACTACAAATTGTGCAACTGTGTAGTGGTTTTGCAGTGGGAGAGAGGTACTCGGTTGAAACAATCAAACTGAATTCACTTGAGAGAACTGAGATTTCAATATTGGTTAGTGATTAAACACCAATGTTCTTCATGAAATAAGTGGGGCCTACCACACCAGCTGGCAATTCTGTATCAAGCATATCTATTCTTTCAAAATGACATAGCGTTTGGGTGTGGAAGAAGAGATGATGTTAATTGTATCTTAGAGTGTTCTATTAGCCTCATACATACTATTGTAAAAGTTAAGGAATATAATTTAATACATTACATCTTGCAAATGCATTCTTAACCTTTAATGCATGTGGATAGCCCCATTGACATCAATAGGACCTACTTGTGCATATTAAAATATAAGCATGCACATGACTATTTGCAGGATCAAGGCCTAAACGTTTTTGTTGCTCTTAGAACTGGGCAAAATCCTGCCCCTAATTGTGTTATTGATTTCACTTTAGAAATATACAAAAAGAGGTGCAAATGATTGCCGTATGCAAGCACCTTCCATTTATTTCCCCTATGTGAATCTAAGGGCTCATGAAAACTATGTCACTGTTAGAAGTCTCATATGGTTAGAAAGGCAGCAAGTGACCCATGAGGGCCCCAATACAGCAAAGCACATAAGCATGTGCTTTAATATCAAATGCATGATTTGCTGAATCAGGCCCTGGGGGCTGTATTTGAAAATAAAACCAAACAAACTTGGCTCTCCCTGCCTTAGGGTTCCAAGCTTCCAAGAACTGGTGCATTTCCTCCTGAAAGGCAGTGCAGATAGAGAAGTAAGTGCATTTTGATACTGCCATCCTTCAGGGGCTCTATTCTCTCCTCAAGACTCATCACACATAAATTGTGCCCACAGATCCCAATGGGAGTCGGGCATGTGCACAGTAAAGCACAGAATAAAGCATACCCTCCTCTGTCCCATGTCACATGATTAGATGCTCCATCAGGTTTTTCAGTTCTTTGCTATCTCTACAAAGCAGAAGTAGCACTTTCTCAGGCCTGGATATGAAAAAACTCCCAAGAGAAAACAGCTGATAAGTTCTTCCCCAGCTACTGGAAAAAGTGAGGTATTTATAAGTGTTTTTAGGAGACTGGACCATTTCTTTAGAAAAATAAGAGAAGGGAAAGAAGACATTATTGTTTACTGTTGTCAAATAATTTCTCCAATCTGTATGTATATATGGCTGGGATATGGATACAGCATCCAACATTGGACTTCAACCCTGTTTATCTATGCAGGCAGCCCCTCGCCCCTGCATGGAGGCCCTGTAAAATAAATGTAAAAAAACCGAAACCAGTTTCTTGATACTTAGAAGTGATTTGCTTTTGTCCTATTCTCCCAGCCCTAAAAATTAAACATAGAAAAAGTACATCAAGGTAAGAAATAATTGGTCTGACCGTCAAAGGTGCTGGAAACCCACAACTCCAACTGAATGGGATTTATTGGTAACTCAGCTCTTCTGAAAGTCAGGCCATGTATTAAAAAAAAATGTTCGTAACACTTCAAATTACTACAACTTGCTGGCCAAAAAAATCCTCCACTTTTCTCCATCCATACTGTTTGTCTATTTTTGCACTCCACTCTGCATGGGCAGCTAAACAAAGCCAGCCAGCTTCACAGTCAGTTTTAGTTCAGTCATGTTAACTTTGATTCTCTTGACTCATCTCAACACCTCCGAGACATGTTTAAATCAAAATCCATGCGTTTCTAACTTACCCCAGCTTTATTTATTAGTACTGTTAATGCAACTCAAAGCTGAAATTTGGGACTACTGATGTTTAAAAAAAAATCAATGCACAAATTACAGTGGGCTGGGCAGCAATATTTGGCCCTTTATCTACTGTACTACTGCACCCCTCCACAATTAAGCATATAAGCCTTTCTGTAGAAAGAACAAAATGCACGAGAGCCAACCAGAATAGACACAAACACTATCAAAGCCGACATTTTCACCAGAAATTAAAACCATTACCATTACATAGCACTCTGTTTGTCTGGCATAAAATTCATTTACTTATTTTATATGCCTCAAGGACCATCTTTAAGAGATGTAAACATATAACAGGGTCATCTATTCAATACGAAACACCACACAAATGTCAAGTACATAGAAAGTTAACTTGTAAATATTTCTCTGTTTAACAATTTAGAACTAAAAAAATATTACTTCAAAGGCATATTTTATTTATTTGTAATCTGTCCAGGGCTGTTGGGGTTGTACTATCCCTACCATGTCATAGCCACCTTCTGCTCTCCTCCCTCACAATGTTACGTTCCTGGAAGAGGCAGATATGATGTGGCTAGGACTTGAAGCCACAGTGCTGTCTATAAAAATATAATTCGTAAGACTTTCTGCTCCCATTCTGAAGGCCTGCACAGCCAGCCCCCAAATTCTGCATTTTCCCCCCACTGCAACTAAAACTTTAACACATATACACAGTACATATGCTACATTCTTCTAGACACAGATTTTTCTAAATAGCAATGCAACAACAAAGGCAATATGTACGTTATACAGGTAATTTCAGTGATAACATATGGCACAGCCTTCAAATATTGTTGGTATTTTCTTCAGTGTGCTACCTTATTCTCTACAAATTCAGGGGTTTTTTTTGCCTCAAGACCTGTGGTTGCTCCCAGAGGCACCAATTGAGCAATATGTATCCTTATTCAGGAAAGTACTTCAGACACATGCTTAACTGTACATATATGTTTACATCCCATTTACTTAAAGACTCACTAAAGTTAAGCATGTAAGTGTTTTCCTGAATCAAGGCCAGAGTGAGCTTGTAGCTGGAGCAACAAGTGCCAATTCATAGGATCTTTTTTTTGGTATCACTATCGAGGCCTGGGATTGGTTTCCTGGTTAACTGTATGGAAGTTGTGGGGCTGCTATACAGCATATATGTTCTTCTCTTCTGGCTAGTTTCCTTTTGACTTAATTTAAATGATGAGCAACTAGCTTGGGATCTCATTCTGAAGAAAACATACGTTAAAAACAACAGATTCCCTATAAGATCTGTCTTCAAGGCTCTTCTTTGGAAAAATAAGTACTCATTTTCATGTTTCTGATAAGCATCGGGGCATCCTGTTTACCTTAAATCTTCTAATATAAATGTGCATAAACTCACCAATTGACCCAAATATTTAAAAGTAAGAGATTTCTAGTTTCAAAGCTTAACAACTATTGCAGACTTGAAATTTTAAGTTGCTGTGCACAGCAAATAATTTATTTCAGAATGCTATGGAACAGAAAACTGTCCTCGAATAAAGGGACTCATTTGTCAATAGTTAACACCAAGAGGAGAGCAGAAAAATGTATTTTCAAAAGCCATTTTTCTTTTGAAAATATTCTACTCTAAATATTTAATTAATAAATCTGTTCCATTGACTTAAATAGGCGTTGAAAGGTACTCCAGCAATGAAAAGCTGCAATCTGATTTAAGAGAAATGATTTGTTTAGTGTTGAAGCTTCAGTCAAGAAACATTTTGGTTTTTAAGTAGCTGGACTATGTGTTAGTTTTATACCAGTGTCTAACTCAACTTTTTAAAGGGGTATAGGGGAGCCATTGTTTCATTTAATTGGGGGGCACCATTTCATTTGGCTAAGTGACCAAATCAGCCTCTCTGACTGGCACCGGCATTTTTCAGAAGTGACTTCTTTAATAGAGGAACTCCCATGTTTCTCACTAAACTGGATGTCTGCCTTCTTCCACTCACAGAACGGCCCGAATGTGTAAATTATGCCATATGGATACAGGCCAGGGGACCTGACCTGGCACTGCACTCCCTTCCATTTCACTGCTCAAGAAGCAGACCAAGGAATGAACTGTGGTTCTTGTTCTGGAGCCCCTAATCCCCGATGAGGGCAAAATACTCTCTCACCCTAAGCTTTCAGTAGCACGTATATGGGAATAGAGATGCAGAATGCCAGAGTCACTTTTCAATTGGAACATGGAGGTTTCCCACAGGCAGTTATGGAGCTAAACTTCCTCTATAAATCAGTCTAGCAACCTCGAATCACTAACGCCATCTCCTCTCCATTAGTGAGCTTTAACCCGTAACCTTCCAGCAAGTTCCTGCTGCTATGAAAGTTATTCAAAGAAATGCGCAGAAGACAGGCCTCGTATTCCTGCCCCCTCCCCCAATACTGTGGTTTTATATTGGGACAATTTAGGTGCCCAAACGTGGGCTTTCCCCTTATCCACCCAAGCTTTAGATCAGAAACTAATCAAATCCACTTACTCAGGAACACTGCCGAACTGTTCTTGTTTTGTTTAATTCTGAAATGGTCAACGTATTCAAAAATAGGAGCTAACAATTTTTATGCACAATATATTAACGTAGACATTTTTATTACAATCTTTCTTGCCACATATTGTCAAATAAAATAGACTAACACAATCACTGTAACAGTATCAGACAACGAATTAACATCAACCAATCCAGATACGTATAGGAGACTCTTAACAAGGCAGTATTTTTAGCTAGAAACCTTGGTCCTCCGATTCTTTTGTACAGTATGTTGATTATAGATTTCTTGCGTTTTAAATAGAAATCAGCAAATGAACATCTACATTACCAATTTTAATGCAGATTTTTAAAACGTGTATGTATGCCAAGCATGACTAAACTTCCACAACACTTTTTAAAAAAAAACTTTAAAATGTCGTTATGCATGTATCTTCCAAGGAAGTCAGCAGAAGTTTTATGCATAAAAAGGTTGAGTTCCGGTCCAGAATAGACTAGATAATTAATTTTTAAGAGAGTTTTGGTCCATTCTGCATAAGGCTCCACAAATAAGTGAAACTATAATAATCAAAATGGCTGCACACAAAGAAGTTCATTACAGAAAATGGGTTCAAACACAATTTAATTAGCTCAAGTAACACCAGCCTTCCATTTTGTTGACAGATGAAAATTACTGAACAGAATGATTGAATCTACTGCTCTCTGCCAAGTTGCTTGTACCTCTGCAGTCATTAGAGACATTCATTTTAGTTTGACAGCTTTTCTTTGGATAAGGATCTGCAAGTGGATAAGACTTGACCCCTGTGATAGACTCATTTCCTTTAAATGGATAATGGGCAACTGTGCTAAAGGCCAGAGTGGATATTGAGCTGTTTCCTAGCTGCTCTGGAAGTACGTATAATTTCTGTATCAGTGGAACCTTCATGGATGTTACATCCAAGAGAAAAGAAGGGGGAATAAAAGAATGATTGGATATGATTGTGTTGAGTTTGTGCAGTGTGGCACATACAGTTTGTTCTAAAAACACTAGGAAAAAGTGCTGCATAACATTTCACTGGTAAAAATGCCTGCAAGTTATATGAATTGCTTTAACATTTAAAAATACCTTTGTCCATATGTTGTGACTACAATGTACAATGTTACAAGGTAACTACAATGTGCACTTACAGTCAGTTTCTCAATGCTTCTTCAATTATTAGACATTGAGCCTGCTTCTGCAGCTGATGCATGGCCTGATCTAATTAAAGTCCGGGAAAGAATATCATTGACTTCAATGGGAGTTCATTCAGATATCATACGAGCATCTCCCATTGACTTCAACAGAAGATGGTAGAATGCAGTGGCTGCAAATTGTGGCCAGTTCATAACTGAACTTCTCCAAGTTCAATTCTGCATTTTCATGTCTTTATTTTCCCTCTGCTTTCCTGTGGGTATTGTGTCAGTTCATCACAGATATTAAACTAGAAGGGCATTACTGGAGGGGACGGGGGACAAGGAGGGTCCGCCTTCCTCTGAAGCATCAGGCACAGGCCACTCCTGAGGTTTGAATATCTGATTTAGACCACAGGTCCAAGCTGCTATGGCAAGTCATAGGCGCCTCTTATTAGCTTGCCTCTGTTCTGCTTCATAGGAAAATTCATTTTGGCTAAGTTTTACAGATAAAAATTCTGTATTGAATTATTGTCATTTAACTTATTAACCCCTTTCATGGAATCTATTATTCCATTTTCCATATTAGCCCCTCCCTTTTTCTAGAAGCACAAACCAATGTATTTGCTCCTAAACACCAAAAGAGACTCCTTTTGTACCATCTTATCGCAAGCTTGCCATAACTATACTCTCTTGATGGCAAGAAGCTTGGATCTGTATTGTTACTGCTGCTTTTCAAAAAAGAAGAGGATTATGAACCTCTCTCTTTGACCCCCTGACATGACGAACAGGAATTTCTCACTAAGCTATGGAAAAGTTGAAAATGCTGTAGGGTCTAGTCCTATAAGTTTAACACTGTGAGGCTATTTAAAGAATCATTGTGTGAAGAGATGGAGCAACAGTCTGTTGATCATAGCTTCCCAAGTCTATGGGAATGACTGCAAATGTCAACATGAAATGTTATGAGTTTAAAAAAGTGAAATAAAAAAGGTTTATGCTTATAGTTATCCCTGGGGTGGGCTACATGGCCACTAAGTGATTAGCACGTGGTAGTGGTAAAAATGTATTTGTGTTGAAAAATAAGTAGAAAGCCCTTGGAGTTGTATTACTGAAATATAATTTTTATTTAAAAGCTACGATCTCTAATTTGAAAGTTGATTACATTTCCCATGCAGCTTCCACAGCAAACATTGTATGATGAAGAGGGCAGTTTTTATGTAATAAAGATGAGTTTTTAAACATATGGGAATTAGCCATTATCTAGAAGGAAAACAGCTTTAAACTATTTAAAAATACAGTGCTGAGGACTTTGAATGCTGGACAACAGACATAAACTCATGCGCTGAAGGAGACTGCTATGCTTTATTCATATTACCAGAATTATTATTGCTAGGAAGTTATTTCATGGTGGAGGTTATTGTAAATTGTGGCAATACAGTCAAGTTTACTAAGTAATTTCCAGGTTCTTTTGTGTGTTTCTTGTGTCAGAAGAGCAAATTTTTAACTTTTAATTGCTGAGTGCATTGGAGATGATAAAGTATTAGCCACTTAGAGCAAAAACTGAGGGTTCTTCTCTTAAACTTACTGCAAAATGCATTAGCATCTTGCGTGTTATTTGCTTCAGAGATGCTGAAAGAGAGAGATTTAAGAAGTCTATTAAAATTGGAAAACTTCCACTCTATTAAAAAGAAAAACATTAAATCTGTTTGGCCTAAAATTAGTGATACCTGTGTAAATTCTCTCCCTGAGGCCTGCTAGTAGAAACAAAATCGGGGCTCCAATGGCAGAAAGTCCACTTGGATGTTGGATGAACAAAGACTGCAGTGGCACAATCTACCTACAACCCAAGCACTGCTGAGGGACCTAGATCTAGCCAGTTGACACAGCTTAGTAACTGGGCAGGGCTGGCCAGGAAGAAGTTTCTGGGAAGGCACCCAGGAAACACACAGATCAAGTGCTTTTTCTGGGCAGCCTCAGGCAGAGGATGGGACTTAAACTGCCCTCCTTTTAGCATCTCCCTCGGTGCACAACTGCTCCCTGCTACTGCAAGAGGGTGCAATTTGTATCTGTGTCCCCTAGGATGAACAAATCAAGCTCACAGACTGTGTTTTCAGGTTTGGGCACATACATTACACTAGGACTCATTCTCAGAGGTGCAGAGAACTTGCAATGCCTGTTGAAGTCAAGAGGAGTTGCAGGTGGTCAACAGCTCTCAGGAATATCCTCACTGCCTAATCAGCACCCAGAATATAGAAATTGTCAAGAAACCCATTCTGAGAGCACTTCAGGGAACAGAATTTTGGTACAAAAAAGTTAACCAATAAAAATTCCCCAGCTGCCTCCATGGAAGGAGGGAAAAAACTAGATCAGGAGGAACTTTATACTGAAGTGCTTCGGTACTATGGATGATAATAAGCAGTCGTATAGATCCTTAGATACATTCCAACATCCTGCAACACACATTAAAAAAAATGGCTATTTGTTTTGGAGAGCAAGCATAAAATAATTCAGTAAAATTCAGATCATGAAACTGTCTGAAGAATGGCATTATGAACAAACTAATCTCTCTACTTATGTCTGCAGGCAAGTGTAGGCAACTGTTCACTATTTAGTGCTTTACTGATGACCCTGTTGTACAGTGCTCATTTTTGTTAAGTAGGTGCACCCTCTGAGGTTTCAAAATTGAACCATCCATAAAGGGTAAAATGCCCTCAACAAATAATGAATGCTGTCAGTATCCCAATGACTTGCTATCCGTTAGAATACTAACAGGGTTACTTTTACAAAAGGTAGCCACATCGTCTTCCTTTCTTAAAGAAGCTTTGTCTTGAAGTCTTAATAAAAAAGGAATTAAATCTGGTCCCAGAGGTAGAATTACAAATTTCTACTTGGTGCTACTGACTGGCTAATTAGATTAGTAACATTGGTCTTTTCTGGAGTGGAACATGGGGACAAAGTGATGTGGATACTTGTGGTCACTGGAAATAAAGGGATTAGCGCCTATAGAAATTGGAATCACATATTCATTCATAGGCCAGAAACAGGAAAAGTTATTAGCAACATGAAGTTATACTTCAAGACCTCTGCAGAGCACCTAATGCTAAATATCTCCAAACTGCTCCCCATACACAGCCTGAAGTTGTGTGCAATTTCAACCCTACTGAGTTTCATAGAAGTCAAGATAGTGAATACCACAATAAGCTGCCAAATGCCTTCAGCTAAGGGAGTAGGTAGCTAGTGAAATTGGCACTAGATGCTTTGCTACAACATATACGCCAGTCAGTCAGTCATTCCACTAGCAAATTCATACCCAAAGCCTTTGGCGAGGCAGGAACCTGTGTATTCTCTTGCCTATGGTACACAGACTGAGTGAATTTGACAACCATTTTGATACCTGCGAGTAAGTTTTACTACTCACTTTTTTTCCCCCTTAAACCAAGCAAGGCCAGCACATATGTTTGATCGTGGATATCTGCCTATGCAGGGCACTATTTCATGGAAGTCAGGTTTCTGTCACAGATCTAAGGCAAACATTACAATTTACAGGAAAGAAAAAGAGGACATCAATACATTGTGCGTTATTGGGAGACATACAGCCTTTATAACTCAGTAGCTTTTATTATTATCTCCGGGTTTTCTATGTCCTTTTTGCTTTGGACCATTCTCAATTCCAGCTGGGCTGGGCTAGGTTTGTTTCCTTTTCCAGCGTGTGCTAAAAGAAGATATTGAAGTGTCAATAATAAACAAACAAACACACACACACACACACACACACACGAATGAATAACGTTTCTGTCCTGTCCCCATCATCACTTTTTTCTCTTCTCATCCACTGTGCTACCACTGCCCATGGCCTCCACCTGAGGGTATACAGCACATTGTTGTTTCCCCCTCCCCCCATCTCAGGTACTTCTGCAGCTCCACCATTATTTAGAGACTGATCCTAAGAAGTTCTGAGGGCCCTCAACTCCGCTTTGGATCTTACTGCGACTTGAGGGAGCTCAGCAACTTGTATTCTAGGTGACAGGGACCAGGCTGTGTGGCAGTATAGTAAAACAAGATTACTTATGGGCTTCCAGCTGGTGTTTTTAATTCCCCTTCCCAAGAGAAGACAGTTTGAAGAATAATTTATTCAACTAGCATAAGACAGAAATTCACCACTCATTAATATTTGAGGAATCCATCCCAGTCCTAACATACACAGAAAAGGGTAACTGAGGCAGCTGGTGCATCCAAAAATGGAAAGGTGAGACTCCCTTGTCCATTACACTCAGCATTTTCCTCAAATTCTCCCACTCTTGCTCTAATAGTAATGCAGTCCCACCACAGGTGCAGCACTACTATCTACTGGCCAGCGCATTTTTACCACTGTCATCTAGAATAGGGTTAGAGGACACAGCAGTAAAAACATCGGTGCTAGAATTCCCTAAATTCTGTTTTGTGGATGTTGTCTAATAATAGGCCACATTTAGTGCTGAAAACAACTTTCCAGAATGTTTATTCCAATGAGGATGTGAACAGAGTAAATTCAGGAACAGGGTGTAAAATGATTACCCTTTGCACACTTGATGGTCCTTTGCAGAACATGCTGCATAGCTGATACAGTCTTTTCACATGCCACCTGCAATTAAAAATACATATATGTTTAGGCTTACCAACATTCCAATCATAAGAACATAAGAATGGCCATACTGGGTCAGACCAAAGGTCCATCCAGCCCAGTATCCTGTCTACCGACAGTGACCAATGCCAGGTGCCCCAGAGGGAGTGAACCTAACAGGTAATGATCAAGTGATCTCTCTCCTGCCATCCATCTCCACCCTCTGACAAACAGAGGCTAGGGACACCATTCCTTACCCATCCTGGCTAATAGCCATTAATGGACTGAACCTCCATGAATGTATCTAGTTCTCTTTTAAACCCTGTTATAGTCCTAGCCTTCACAACCTCCTCAGGTAAGGAGTTCCACATGTTGACTGTGCACTGTGTGAAGAACTTCCTTTTATTTGTTTTAAACCTGCTGCCCATTCATTTCATTTGGTGGCCCCTAGTTCTTATATTATGTGAACAAGTAAATAACTTTTCCTTATTCACTTTCTCCATGCCACTCATGATTTTATATATCTCTATCATATCCCCCCCTAGTCTCCTCTTTTCCAAGCTGAAAAGTACTAGTCTCTTTAATCTCTCCTCATATGGGACCCGTTCCAAACCCCTAATCATTTTAGTTGCCCTTCTCTGAACCTTTTCTAATGCCAGTATATCTTTTTTGAGATGAGAGACCATATCTGTATGCAGTATTCAAGATGTGGGCATACCATGGATTTATATATGGGCAATAAGATATTCTCCATCTTATTTTCTATCCCTTTTTTAATGATTCCTAACATCCTGTTTGCTTTTTTGACTGCCTCTGCACACTGCGTGGACGTCTTCAGAGAACTATCCACAATGACTCCAAGATCTCTTTCCTGATCAGTGGTAGCTAAATTAGCCCTCATCATATTGTATGTATAGTTGGGGTTATTTTTTCCAATGTCCATTAATTTACATTTATCCACATTAAATTTCATTTGCCATTTTGTTGCCCAATCACTTAGTTTTGTGAGATCTTTTTGAAGTTCTTCACAGTCTGCTTTGGTCTTAACTATCTTGAGCAGTTTAGTATCATCTGCAAACTTTGCCACCTCACTGTTTACCCCTTTCTCCAGATCATTTATGAATAAGTTGAATAGGATTGGTCCTAGGACTGACCCTTGGGGAACACCACTAGTTATCCCTCTCCATTCTGAAAATTTACCATTTATTCCTACACTTTGTTCCCTGTCTTTTAACCAGTTTTCAATCCATGAAAGGATCTTCCCTCTTATCCCATGACAACTTAATTTACGTAAGAGCCTTTGGTGAGGGACTTTGTCAAAGGCTTTCTGGAAATCTAAGTACACTATGTCCACTGGATCCCCCTTGTCCACATGTTTGTTGACCCCTTCAAAGAACTCTAATAGATTATTAAGACACGATTTCCCTTTACAGAAACGATGTTGACTTTTGCCCAACAATTTATGTTCTTCTATGCGTCTGACAATTTTATTCTTTACTATTGTTTCAACTAATTTGCCCGGTACTGACGTTAGACTTACCGGTCTGTAATTGCCGGGATCACCTCTAGAGCACTTTTTAAATATTGGCATTACCTTAGCTATCTTCCAGTCATTGGGTACAGAAGCCGATTTAAAGGACACGTTACAAACCTTAGTTAATAGTTCCGCAATTTCACATTTGAGTTCTTTCAGAACTCTTGGGTGAATGCCATCTGGTCCCGGTGACTTGTTACTGTTAAGTTTATCAATTAATTCCAAAACCTCCTCTAGTGACACTTCAGTCTGTGACAGTTCCTCAGATTTGTCACCTACAAAAGCTGGCTCAGGTTTGGGAATCTCCCTAACATACTCAGCCGTGAAGACTGAAGCAAAGAATTCATTTAGTTTCTCCGTAATGACTTTATCGTCTTTAAGTGCTCCTTTTGTATCTCGATCGTTCAGGGGCCCCACTGGTTGTTTAGCAGGCTTCCTGCTTCTGATGTACTTAAAAAACATGTTGTTATTACCTTTGGAGTTTTGGGCTAGCCGTTCTTCAAACTCCTTTTTGGCTTTTCTTATTACATTCTTGCACTTAATTTGGCAGTGTTTATGCTCCTTTTTATTTACCTCACTAGGATTTGACTTCCACTTTTTAAAAGATGCCTTTTTATCTCTCACTGCTTCTTTTACATGGTTGGTAAGCCACGGTGGCTCTTTTTTAGTTCTTTTACTGTGTTTTTTAATTTGGGGTATACATTTAAGTTAGGCCTCTATTATGGTGTCTTTGAAAAGTGTCCATGCAGTTTGCAGGGATTTCAATCTAGGCACTGTACCTTTTAATTTCTGTTTAACTAACCTCCTCATTTTTGAATAGTTCCCCTTTCTGAAATTAAATGCCACAGTGTTGGGCTGTTAAGGTGTTCTTCCCACCACAGGAATGTTAAATGTTACTATATTATGGTCACTATTTCCAAGCGGTCCTGTTATAGTTACCTCTTGGACCAGATCCTGCGCTCCACTCAGGACTATATCGAGAATTGCCTCTCCCCTTGTGGGTTCCTGTACCAGCTACTCCAAGAAGCAGTCATTTAAAGTATCGAGAAATTTTGTCTCTGCATTTCATCCTGAGGTGACATGAACCCAGTCAATATGGGAATAATTGAAATCCCCCACTATTATTGAGTTCTTTATTTTGATAGCCTCTCTAATCTCCCTTAGCATTTCATAGTCACTATCACTGTCCTGGTCAGATGGTCGATAATAGATCCTTACTGTTATATTCTTATTAGAGCATGGAATTACTATCCATAGAGATTCTATGGAACATGTGGATTCAGTTAAGATTTTTACTTCATTTGATTCTACATTTTCTTTCACATATAGTTTCTTCCCCCCCACCCCCAATCACCCAAGTTAGTCACAGTGCTTTGGACCATAATGTTCAGAGGCCAACCTGATTGATCCGAAGGTTAACAAGAATCAATGAGTTGTTTTTTCTCAACTCTATGAGGCACATACAAGTTGGCAGCTGTATTTAATGCACAGTGTAAAAAGCTGTAGAATTTCTCAATAACTAGAAGCAAAAGGATCCAAATTATGGACACAGTCTCCAAAATTAATAAGTAAGAAAGAATCAGCGTGCAGGACCCTTATTCTGATAACAAGTGCCAGTACTGTAAAAATCAGTTATGAACCAAGGATAAAAAACAAATATGTTTAATTTATAGAGTGTCTTTGATTTGGTAGAATCCCCAAATACTTTTACAGACTGTGTAGAGAAAGAAACCTCATCAGCTATCACTGAAATGCAATCACCCAAGCAACACTACTCAAAAATTAGTGGGTTTTTGGGGGGAGGGAGGAGGGAACTATATCTATAGGGGACATTTTTAAGTATGTATAATGTTAAGTGTCCCAGAGATGAAATCTGGTCAGTGGAATAGCTCACACTCTTGCAAGAAGTGTTATTCTATATTCCGAATATTGTCTATCCTGCATTCTGTATCTATATTCTGGGGACTAACAATAATAAAATGAAAGAAGTCATTTATTAAAGCAGTTTCCTGCCAGAAAAAAAACCCTCTCTCACACCTTAAGATTATTTGGATGTTTGTGCGTCCAGGCCAAGAGCATCGCAGCAAACAAGTCTCCAGTTCCAACGAAATCAGCATCCACTTTAGGAGACTCCATTCGAATTCTCTGGGTCACCTTGGTGCCATCCGCTCTAGCTGAAAGGCAGACATACAGTTAAGAAATAGAACCTCTCCCTGCAATTAATACAATACTTACTAAAATGTAAAAGGCAATTATTCCTGTAGTGCTTGACACTTTAAGTCAGCAGTTCCTTTGGAGGATCTTTAAAAATTTGAAACTATATACCAGCTCTTTCAAACTATTTTTCTCCAAACTTTTCCCATTTGGGAGCCACACCTGCAGCGTGAGTGCTACACATAATTTGGAAGAGACAGCTAACACCATCATCTTCCATACCGGAGTGCAAGCCACGGCATGCACAGGTCCCCAGCATGTATTTCTCCATCTTGACCTATTGGCAGCTGGTTCGGTAAGGATGGTGAATCTGGAAGCTGCTTAAACCAAGATGGAACACTTAGTATCTCTAGGTTGCACCTCGGTTTTAAATGTAAGGGCAGCCACAGGCCACAATGGAGAACAGAGCAGTCTGTACCTGACCCATGATTACAACAACATGAACGAAAAAGCAGCTTATGGTCCATTTAGTAGACTAGAATTTTTAGGTGGTGCCAAGAAACACCAATTGGTTCTAGAACAGGTTTGTATTTCTTAAGTAATAATCCAACTTGTTTCTTTTGGCAGCCCAGCAAGCAATCTCTACATTTACATCTCATAGGTAAAGAAGAAAGTGGGATTATTCACCATCCTGCTCGACAGCACTCCTTTAATATGAGAGCATTCAACGACAATTTACCAAGCACAGACAGTGCTTGGTGCTATCAGAAGGCGGGAGAGACGTGGGGAGAAAAAAGGCTTAGGAAAGAAAGAAACAAATTGTTCCTGTCCAGGTTGTTTACAATCTATTTTGTCAAGAGGACAGTGCGATTTTTCTTCTTCACTGACAAGCATCTTAAGTTTCCATCTTCCCACCCCACCACCACTGCAGGTGTCTGAATCCATATGATTGAGCTGTTCCCATGTACTCCAGGCTGTTTTCATGGAGTGATTTATTTTTAAATCAACAGAAACAAATGAAGCAAGCTGTTCGATAAAACAAGACCATGACTTACTTTTCCTTTGGCTCCCTAGTGCAATTAGGAAGTCACTTCCTAGAGAACCCTGTAGGTCTGAGCTTGTGATCACCACTGTCTCTGGTCCCATAGCATGAAGCATATCCATTACCTTCCCATGCACAAAACAACAAGAACTAGTTATTACGTGTTACTGATAATGGAGTTGTGTTCAGTGACTGCTGCCATTTAATAATGCTGAAGAACAGTTTTGTTGAATACTTAAAAACTTCATTGCAATCCTCATAAAGATTAAATAGTTTCCCCTCAAACAACTAATTTAAAATATTAGGATTAGATTTAGAGATCTATAACATTAATGCACTTATTACAATATATGGGTTCAACTGTACAGGCCTCCAAAGAGGAGAGCGAAACCATAAGTAATAAGAAACTTCTAATAATGTGGCTCCCCCAACCCCCCCCCCACACACAAAAAGTTCCATGATTTAAGATCTTATTAGACGGGGGAGAGTGAATCCACACATACATGTGTGAGAGCGCTAGTGTCTTGTAATAGTTAATAAGATTCTGATACCTCAGTTGCTAGAGAAGTTGGCACACTGAACTATAATGACAGAATGGCTTATATAGCCAGCATCATAAGAGAGTGAAAAATAATAAATTTAATAAGGCTCAAATAAAGGGAATTTATCTGAGCTTCTCATGTAAAAGTTTCTCAATCTCCTTCTCATTTTGGAACCTAGGTACCGTATGTTTCAAAGGCATGTGTGTATCTGCAGATTATGTGTGTGTGTCTAACATTTTAGGTATATTCCCCCCTCTAAGCATTTCTCACCAGAAATCAAAATCCCTATTTGTGACTCTACAATTGGCTGGTGTGGAAGTGATTTTGATTACACAAAGAATGGATGACTTCAGTACTGGATTTAGCATAAAAAGCAGGTACAAAAAATAAATTCCCCTAGAAGAAATCCTCTCAGCCTAGCTCTGACTCATGAGCAGCTGAATAATAAGGGCTTACTTCTCCTGTTTTTATTCTGTATTGCCTTCCTTTCTTGTCTGAGCTTCAAAGTTATTTCTCAACTGTCAACTTCCTAACACACACAGAGTTGGGAAAAATCAGTAACCCCACCAACTGGTGCCGGTGCATTGAATCTATGAGGTGATGGCAAGTCCATTTTCATTCCATATTAAATGTTTTACCAGGGTTTCTAATATTCTTGTACTATCTCAATCAAAACTTAAAAAATTATGAAAAGTGAAAAAAAACCTGAAAAGCCTCTCCAACAGAGACTTGGCTGTACCCTATAAATAGATGCCCCTGCTCAGGAACCAGTCAATGGCATTACTGATGTTACCAGACCAGTACATACATACTGTGATCTCTCACTGTGCACAAGAATTCAGAGACCATGGAATAGTAATTCTGAGACCTGGTTTATAAATGGTCTTTTAAAAGGGGAAAGCAAGTGGATTGCATCTGTGGCAGACCTGTTTCTAATAGCAACCCTCTTCATAATTTTCCATGAGGCATCAGTTGTGCAACGCTTTTATTCAAGGTTATAACATGGTTGACTCCATGATTGCCTAACAATGGTTAGTACACGGTTGCTAGGTGCATGGGTGTCCTGTTTCCACTCTACTTGGACGACTCTTTATCTGACTGTTGTAGCAAAGTAATAGAATGAAGATTTTTCTGTCTTTGAAGAGTGAACAACTACCTGGCTTAGGGACAGATCTTCACTACAAAGGAAGTCTCAGCAATGCAGACCTAGCACAGTTAAATATTCAGGTTGGTGTTCTAGTGCAGAAGAGAGAATTCTGACTGTAGCATGGTCATTCCAAGGCAGGTTATCTAAGACTCTAGCATGATTTATTCACCTCTACAATAACACCAGACCATGTATAATTATGTCAGGGGATTATATAGTGCTGCAATTGCTCTTGCTATTAGAGCTGGCTAGGTAACATTAATTCTATTTTGGAAAAAGTTTCAAGGTTTCAAAAACTGTTTTCATTCTGCCCTCAAGCCTGGGGGGTGGGGGGGGAGAATCATGAGACTCCCCACCCCAAGCTTTCCAGAATAGCCAATTGCCATGTGGTTAAGGCACTCACTTAGCATATGGGAAACCCAAGTTCAAGTCCCTACTCTGCCTGATTCAAAGCAGGGTGCCCTAACCACAAGTTATTTGGGGGTCACTCTCTATTCCCTCCCCACCAACCTGAGAAAGCTTCCCAACTCAATTGTCATGAAAATAGAAACATTTATGTGAAAAGTGTGTTTTGATTAATCAGCATTTTCCAATGAAAAAAAAAATTTTTTTTTGTCAAAAAATTCCTAACCAGCTCTACTTGCTCTGCCCTTGAGGTAAAACCCTGGCCCTGCTGTTGACTTAATTCCCATTGACTTGAGTGGGGCCAGGATTCCAGCCTTGGTCTTTGCTGTACAGATACGATCATGTGGAACAGACCCTGTGTGCTGCAGGCAGCTGAGGAAAAACATGGCCAGAAGGAAAAAAAAATCCTACAAGAAATTAGTTTTCAAACGGGCAAGGTACATTTATTACTACATTGTCGCCTCCCTGGCTGAGACTTCATTGTTTTTGAGAGATTTTTATCAGTAAATAAGGGTCAGCATCCAGTAATCACATTGCTTTGTAGAGAATTCATTTGAAAAACAGTTACTCAGTAGCATATTATCATCATTCTTGTGTAGGACTGGAACGTACAAACTGAAAGCTAATGGCTTGTAAGCGTGACTAGCAGCATAACCACTCCATGCTACTCAGGGTATGTCTAGTCTAGACGCAATAAATTGACCCCTGAGCGCTCTCACGTTAACTCCTGTACTCGACCACCGCAAGAGGCGCAGACAGAGTCAACGGGGGAGCGGCAGCAGTCGACTCACCGCAGCGAAGACATCGCGGTGAGTAGATCTAAGTACGTCGACTTCAGCTACGTTATTCACGTAGCTGAAGTTGCGTAACTTAGATCGATTTCCCCCCAGTGTAGACTAGGCCTTAGGCTCTTTCATGAGAATAGCAAAGACGCTGTTACAATTAATGGTGAGTAGCATGAGGGGTATTCCCTGGATAGGGCACACTGCGGGATGCAAAACAGGAATAAAAGTAAAAATGTCTGCGATTTTTTGAGCTGCTTTCCGCTGGGGGGAAACAAAAAACAATCAGCAACTGACATTCAGATGGCTTTGCTGGAGGAAAAACTGCAAATATCACGGCTGCTGTAGGTTCACTACTATCCTGGGCGTCAGCATGACCATTGGAATACAATTTTCAGATCAACATTAAAAAAAGGTGAAAAATCAAATCAGGAGAAATATTTCCAGCGTCCTTTATTGAAGGATTCAATTGTATTCACAGAAAGGAAGCGTGTGTTAGAATAGAACTGAGGCCCTCAAGTCAACATTACATCAAATCCCTAGTTTTACACTTCAGGGGTCCAACCCTGCAGACTTCAGCATTTGTTCAGCTTGCGTAAGAACAAGAGGATTTAACCCTACAAGGACAAATCCTTACTGTAGAACGGGATGTTTGTGAAACCTGCAGCTTCTAATATTGTCCGATCATGATGCTAGCTTTCACAGGACAAGGTTCAGGTTCCTCTGTGCCTGCTATTTGGAAGTGCCTGAAGACCATAACTGCAGCCTGGCTGCTAGTCCTCTACACTACCGGGGTGAGCACCACAAGCCCCATCCTGCTGCCCAGCTCTCTGGGTAGTAAGACACCCAGCCCCTCTAAAAGTTAACGTGAAGAACCTTCCAGCCGCAGCTACCTACAGCAGAATAGTACCGAGAGCCCAACCCTTCCTGCACACAGTTTCCTCAGTGCTGTTCCCTGCTGCACTGCAGAGCTTGCTGGTAACTTTTTCCTCTCTAGCAAGCCCTGGGGTAGAGTGAAAGCTGGCTGTGCTAGCCCTGCAGTGTTTCTATCACAGTAGTCTCATGCTGGCAGCAGGGGGAGCAGCTAGCACACCACATCAGTCATTTGAATGAAGAGTATGGTTTTCATCTTAATTAGTGCATTTCTCCATGATTGGCAGTGTGATCATTTATAATATATGGTGGCTCCTTCACCCCCCACCCCATCCTTACATCTCAGTGGCATTAAGTCCACAGTGCTCTATTTAATATCATTGTTTTGGTTTTATTTACATCTTTTTAAAAGATTTTCCTTCAACATTCCAACACTAACTATAAAAAGTTTTTTGTGCATGAAGTGTGACCTGAATCACTCCAGCTTTGCAGAGAAATTACAGAGAAGGAGAGACGGGAGGCTATAGGCAAGCTTTAAGGACACAAATTATAAACTGCAAAATTGCAGGCAGACCTCCGGACACACACACCTACGTACCTCTAAAGCTTCTTTTTCTGTGTGAATCTTTCTGCCAGTGAGCAACCTAGAAATCAAGAAAGAAGATTAAAAAGCATATAAACTATGTACAATCACTGTTTGCTTTGCTCACCAGGATTAAGTCTCTGAATATATGGTAGCTTGTTTACAAGAGGGCCTGAGCAAACCATTGGCTATATTAAATAGCATGTAGTACCAGACTGTCTTTCAATGTCTTTGCATACAACAGATAGAAATTTCTTATAAATTTCTGACTAAAATTTAAAACGCTCTGTACATGAAACCAATGGGTGGTCTAAGTTACATTGCAGGGAACTGTCTGCATCACAATCACCACCACTTCACAACTCGTTTTTCCATCTCCCATGATGAACCAAAGACATGGGACTCCCTCAGTAAAAGAGGCAAGACCATGATGCATCATGGGAGATTTAAACAGATCAGGGAGCCTAGCCTAGAGAGGAGAAGGGGATCATGAGGTTGCTATGGTATTTCCAAAGCCAACTATTTCAGTCTTCAGACAGACTATTCGGGGGAAAAAACAAAACAAAAATCAAAAACTGGAAAAAAAAATTGATTTTTTTGCACCAGGAAGGTGGTGGGGGACAAAAATATTTTCCAACAAGCTCCAGAAATGACCTTTGGACACAGTAAATTAAAAGTAACTATAAAATTCAGATGTTTAAGAAAATAGGATATTTTGGGGAGTTATTTTTTAAAAAGATGAAATTCAAATAATTTTTTTTAAAACAAGCAATCTCCAATATTTACTAAGGAGCTCCATTTAAAAACAATAAAAAAAAAACAGTAACAAAACCAATAAACACAAACAAAAGCCAATTTATTGAGTATAATGGGAGGAAGGGAGGTCATTTGTTCCTGCTTTTAGCCCCAGATTTACCAAGCATTAAGAGAAATGAGTATTGTACTTACTCAGCCTCAAACTGATTAGGAGTTATTATATCTGCAACGGGTACAACTCTGTCCCTGTAGACTGGGAGAAGATCCTTTGGCACATACTGAAAAAGAAAAGGAAAATGATAATGAACTCTGCCAGAAATTACTTTGGAAGTTACAGGGGTAATTTTCCTTCATTTAAATTTGATTTCCATATATTAACATACATTCTGTAACCTAGTGGACTACTCAGTTTCCAACCTGCAGGAGTATTTAGAAGTTAGAGCAATAAATGGAGTCATAACTCCTGGCTTCTCTTCCTAGCTTTGCAACTGACTTGTTATGCGACTTTGGAAGAGTCCTTTAACCTCTCCGTGTCTCAGTTTCTCGCCTCTGTTAAATGAGGAATTGTTCTCCACCTGGCATGGTGGTTGTAAGAATAACTTCATTAATGTGGGCTGGGAGGGGCCACCAAAGATTCCTGGCTCAAAAACACTTTCCACAAAAAAAAAAAAAAAGTTACTTACAACCATTACTATTTATCTTTGAG